>NW_022147288.1:253313-332806 GCF_002938485.1 Sitophilus oryzae | reverse complement strand
GTTTTTTTACCTGAAAAAATAAAAAAGTTATAGGGGTGAGCCACTGTTGAGACGCACCCGGTATGTGAGTTACTGTCAACTCAAAATCAAAGACTATGCACATCGAAGGTATTTTTTTAATTATTACCTGAAAAATAAATTTGAAAAATGAAATTAAATAAAAAATGTAAAAAATAACTCATCATACAGTCTCAGGGCTTTGACAAAAGCCGGTATCTGAGACGGGTCACCAGAGGCCAGCTCTCCATCCTCGACACCCGGCACACTCAGTGCTAAGGTGTTCTGATATTTCCCCATTTTCCCCACAGAATCTGCATTCGCCGTTGTTTTTCAGCTTCAGCCTACTGAGGTGTTCGTTGAGCAAAGAGTGTCCTATTAGGAGCGTGACAATCCGAAGATTGATTTTACTTAAATCAGGGAATCTTTGATTTTTCTCGGTCGTAAGTTCTGAGGAACATTTTCGAGTGTCTTAGACCATTGAAGGACTCCCATTCCAGATCACGGATGCAGTATTCCAGATTCTTTAGTTCCGTTAGTGCTAAAACTCTTTTTCTAGCTTTTTCTTTTTAATTCTTTGGCCAACTTCGAATTGATGGTAACTGAGTTGATCGCGTTTAGTGCTGAATAGTCCTAAATACTCCTATCCCTGTCCCGGCTTTGGTTTTTGAAGCATCAGTATACCATGTTATGGTATGTTATTTTACACGCTGAGCAAACGTTTCTCCCGTTCTTTTTTTTACTCAATACTACAGTGAGGTTTTTCTCAAAGTTGTAAATTCTTGGTATGTCATCCACTGGGAGTTAGAGAAGTGGAACTCTTTTTTATTAGATACAGTAACTTTAATTGTGGTTAAACGTGCTTCTATTAATTAGTGGTGTAAGAAATATAATAAACAGGTAAAAAAATAATAAAGCAAGTGGTAGCAAAAATTAAGTAGCACTCCCAATTTTTAGATTTGACTTTAAAGACTGAAAACATACTGAATCACAGCGAGTCGACTATTGGAAACAAGATTCGCTTTCGATTGCTTTGGATTTCGACCAAAACGCTCGTCGCGAGCAGCAATAAAGGCTTAAGGGGCGTCCAGACCGGATGAGCGAGCAGGAGCGAGCAAGAATTCGGGTATGTTCTATGGGAACGCTGATCTGGTGTAGACGGCTCTGGGAGCGAGCGAATGATTGCTTGCTCGCGCTCGACGCTGTTCCACACCGTGTCGGTACATCAAAGAAAATTCGCGCTATTGCACGTTCGGCTTGGACGGGATTTAGTTTACCACGTTTGCGATCGAATATCAAAAATGGAATGGCCGAATGAAGTTGTTTTAGTACTAATAGAGGAGTACAAAAATCGCCAAGACCCGTAAGGTTATAGCTAGCCTTTCCCTAGGTTAAATTGCTTTTCGGTAATTAGTATCACTTTTCATTATTTTTATGTCAATTAAATCTAATAAGGTATTAAAATCTCTAAGTGACATCCGACAAAAGTTCTTAAATTTTCCAGAATCTTCTGTTTCAACATCGTTTAGTAAATTGTTGCCACCATGAGAAACTCGATTTTTAAAAGAGAGTCGTTTTCTTTTTTGACGTTTCAACAATTTATAAAATACAATGAAAGACGCACAAGCAATAATTTTTTCCGACATTATGAACATAAAGTGCCACACACCGATCAACGCCGAACATACAAATAATCGCTAGGTCTGGACGGAAACTGATCACGTGCTCGAGAGCAGCAGAAATCACGAGCGAATTTGAATAAATGTTTGCTCGCGCTCGATACTGCTCGCTCATCTGGTCTGGACGCCCCTTTCTGCGCTCGGCTCAAGTCAATCTCCGCTTTAAGATGTCAATTTTATATTCGGGGTATTTATTCCAGTTTATTCAATAATTTGATCTTTTAATTCCAGTTTATTGTTTTTAGTTTAATAATTGATTATTAATGTAGAACAAAATCAAAACAGAAATATGCACTGATACATAATACAGCTTACATTAGTTGGAAACAATTAATATTTGGAAACTCAAGAAGATTTTTTTGAGAACAAATTTCTGCATCTACAACATAGCTAAAGATTACTCCAGTTAACAATCAGTTTGTCAAAATGTAGATCGAAAATGTAGAAACGTAAAATATAATAAAAACTCTAAGAACCTATATCTTAAATATTTATTTCAAAATTTTACTACAAAATTTATAGTGAAGTTTGGAAAACTTTATGTATTCTTTTCAAAGGGTTTAATTTTCTTTCAATTCAATTAGAAATAATTTTATTAAGAATCCTTAGTAAATTTTCCTATTATCAAATTAAAATGCCTTTCAATTTGAGGCCGTCCGAATTACATTTTGATAATCTTTTCTTATTAGGTACTTTAAAGGGAATATATATTAAAATGTTAAAGACACTTTAAATTAAGCAAAGTTCGAAATCCATTAGAGAAGTACACAGTGAAAATTAGTCAAGATAAGAAGTTTTGAAAATTTTAAGAGATTAACTGATTTAAGATAATTAAAGGATTGAGTAACGCTGATATTTTTAGTTTTAGTTGTTTTAGTCGTAAAGTAGCTTATTCTTAACTTACATTTTGAAGCAATATTTAGTTTAGAATATTAGTCATATTATGTAGTCACAATTTCTAGACAAGAAGTAAACATGTTGTATTTTTTATATTCAAATTCACTTATGTCTACATAAGAAAGTTTAGTTATGTCATTATGTATAGATAATACCAAATAAACTTTTAGTCACGTGATTGAGCGTGACCGGCACAGCGTTGCCCACTGTTCATATTTTTTTTTTTAATCAAAATATATTAGGAAACAAAAATAAATTAATTATAAATCTATAAACAGTTATTACATATATACATATACACCTCCTTAACAGCACTTATGTTCAAATATTCTAATACGATAGCGATAAGTTTTTCGTAAGGGCTATTAAGCTATCTCGTGCACTTTGCACTAAAAGATGTTCTGTCTGGCAACTTGACATTTTTTCGGCAGAATTACCAGCGGGAAATTTAAATTCCAATTAGTCAGCCCGGCGCCGAATATATCCATGGTTGGTAACAATGAATTTAAAAATCGCGTCCAAGTTAGTTCCATAAATGGTATTTTAGTATGGGTATATTTATCAATTTAAAAGTATTAGAACTAAAAAATTGTCTTTATTTATTTATGCTATTTCGTCGTTAATTTCACAAACTGACGTATCTCAAAAAATGCCTGTTTTGAGATACAGCCACAAATTCAAACCTAATATGATACTCTTTCATTTCACGAAGTGTCGTATCTCTGCATCCTATACTTTTCCGGCAAGTAAATAATTTAGCAAATGTTTATTTACTTTAACCGATATCCAAAAGTTAACAAAATCGGGGGTTTACAGTTAACAAAATTTGGGCTAATACTGTAAATATACCGATTAAAATTGTTTATAAGAAAGCGGGCTTAGGGTTAAAAACCATTGTAATTTTCACAAGATTTCTACATGTTTACAGGGTAGAAGTTATTATAAGTGCTACATATTTTAAAGCCAAAAAAGTGTCGTGCATATGGGTTATCACTTGAATATTTTTCAAAAAAAGACATGTGCACCACTGAGTTTTTTTCTTTTGATATCAAAATTGTGTAGACCGTTTAATGCCAATCATATTATTCGGACTCCTTGACGAGATAAACGCAATTTTATTAAGCACAATTAATAAAAATAAAATTAATAAATTATATATTTTACCTAATTTAGTACTAAATATTATTACTATTAGTTTTTATTACTACTAGTCCAATCTACAGCAATTTGAAATAAAAAATAACAGCATTTAAGAGAATTGCAAAAAACTAATTTTAAAAAGTTTTAACATCCGGTAACTCTAAAACTATACATTTCCATACCCATGTTTATAGGAACTTTTTTTATGTTTTTTGATGAGAACTCAATGAGTACTTATTTAAAACTTTCGCAAGTTAATGATATTAAACTTTTAATTGTCATTAAACTACTTACACTATTTTGCTAACAAGGGAAAAAAAGTCAGTGGCGTACATGCTATTTTAGAAAAATATTCCAGTGATAACCCATATGCACGTCCCTGGTGAATATGTTCACACTTTTTTAGCTTTAAAATATGTGGCATTTATTGTAACTTTAACTCTAAAAAAGTACTTGGAAGAAAATTATTAATAATAATATATTGAAAAAATATTACTACTTTAACACTCTGTAGCTACGAGACAAAGCAGAATTGGACCTATGTTGATATGAAAAATAAATCTTATTTTTACGTGAGGAATCTCCCCACGAGAGATGGCAAATGTTTTTTGAAACACCCTGTATACTAAGAAAATTGAAAATAAAAATACAATTTGGTTTGGTGGGATCGAAAAAAAGAAAATTTTTGGAATGTTTAGTGAATGTGTGATGCTACCTAAACAATTTTGCCACAAGATAATAATTTATAAACTCAGTACTCCAATCAATTTTTTATTTTCTATTTTTATAATCCCAGTACCTATTAGCACAATTATTTTGAATCACCTTAAAGATGTATTAAGTTTATTTTAGTTAATATACAAAAACGAGATTCAATTACAGTCTACTATAGCTTCCAGAAATTCCAAGATAATAAATATCTCTAGCTTTTTTGATTTAACCATCTGATTTACTCTTAGTTACATAGTTTTAATTTTTTCACAATGAATAAAAATAATTCTGCAATTGTTTAAGAAAGTTATCGTTGATTAATCATATAAGCAACTTCTGTATAAAAAGTATAACTAATATTGTCATTTTGCCACCGAGATATCTTATTTTAAGTATTTTTGTCAAATAGAACATGTTTAAATACTATTTTGGATTAAACTGCACTACTAAATTTGTCTTTATAGCTCATCTATTAGTTGCCCAGACGGATAGTGTGGTTTACTTCTTTTTTACGACGTTTTATGTCCTTGCATTCCAACAAAAATACATCCTTTTTTGTATTTAAGGGAATTTCTGTACTTAGTTTTTAGTATGATATAAAAACGGCGCAGGGATGGCTATGAAATGAAGATCGCTGTCATTTTATATGTAAAATTATATGGGGAGTGTGATCGTCATTTTCACCATTAGTCATCGAAGTTATCAACGAGTTCGTAATAAACTTTTGAATCACACTTTTGAATCATTATGCTTTACCAATAAGTACATATGCCACCAAATTTATTACTGAAAATTATTAGGTATTAATAATTTTTGAAATTGACTGTAGCTTTGATATGGAGCATTTGTTGCCATATAGTAAAACGTGTTTTCCCGTGCGTTTTGTTCACTGAAAAATATTTAAATTTATTTCCGGTATATGGTTTTTTTCTTATAGATACATGTAACAAAGGAATAAACTACAGCGTGCATGTTATTTTATTTGTCAGTTTACACTTATGTAAATTTTTCTTGCATAGCTTGCAACAACTATACAATCCAACGGTTCCAGGTAAAAATTACACTCTTTTGAAACGCTGTTCATTTAAATTTTAATACTATTTAAATTTTATTCAGTCTGCTATATTTTATTCTAACCAAAGTGCCACGTGTGCTTCCTATCGATTTTGTATTACAACCACAAAACTCAGCATACTGGCAAACTTTAAAAATGTTATATCGTTACTACAGGATGACCCAGCATTCCGAGAAAGCTCTATAATATCAGGTTTATGGTTTGAGATTTTCCCTCAATTTTTTTTTTTTTTTCCTTAAATTATTTTTTCATTATTTTTATTTGAAAAACGGTAAAGAGAAAATATGTTTCTTTTATCGAGATCTATACTCTGTTTTTTTCTCAGGTAAGATTTCGACAGACGATGACAGAAGAAAAGCAGATGACGTCCCATACATATCTATTTATTTAACTAAAAAAAGTGTCTAATAATTTTTAAGTTAACTATGGATGAGTTTAATTATAAATCAGTCATGCGTCGTCTCTTGTTGTTTTTAACCAGTTTTATTGGTTTATTTCAAAAATGGCAGATCGTATTTCAATTTTATTAGTTTGACGGAGCGATAAACGACAAACGGACGCCGATGCGTATGAACTCGCCTTTAGATTTTTGTCGTTTGTAAAGTCTTGCCAAATTATAGGTTAGAATTTTGTGTCAAATACTGCGTTCTGGAAGATGATGCATTTTGATTCGTGTTATTACGTGTGTTTTGTGTCTTTTGAAGTCAAGTGGAGGAAAAATCGAGTGAAAATTAACTGTAGACCCAGAGCACAGTTTATGGTTAATACTCGCTGCCCAGGCAGAAAGTCTTATACACCAATAAAGTTTACCATCAATAAAGTTAAAGTTCGTATACCATCTCGTCGTAGATAAGTGCATCTCGAATATGGTAGAAGGACCATACTAAACACATACTAAAAACTGGAGTAGCTATAAAATATCGACATCACACGATAGGTAAATAATGGATTTTAGAACTGCAGAAAAATAATGTCAAAAGGTACCTACTGGTTTAAAAAAATTAAGATTAAAGTTAATTAATCAACCTTTAAGATATAACATTCGGTAAATGTTATTATTAATAAAATAGTTTGTTTTATTTATGTTGTTTTATTTATTCCTGCGGAATATTACAAATTTGTATTTGCACATAAGTTATATTGATAAATATAATCATAAATGCGGGTAGTTTCATAATAGCTTGAAAGTAAGAAATAGTTCTTTTTTATATTTGTTTTTGTATGTGGTGTCTGGTTCTTGTTTGTTTTGTTAATAAAATAACTGACTAACTAAATTACATTTTTTCAGTTTTATACAGTTTTTTCACAATATTTTGAAGTAATCACTTGTCAGTCAAATTTTAAATATATTAATTTCCTGCTATGCATTCCAGTTGTACCAACTTATTTCTTTGTAAAATAAAATAAACTACTTTGAAATTAAAATGACAGACACATCTATCACTGTCAAGGATCTTCTCGTTGGACAGACTATACCAGTCCTGAAAATATTTGCACTAATTTAAGACTCACCCTGCATATTTAGTTTGACTGACCACATGATTCATATTTTAAAACATTAGTTTGAAAATTTTTGCATTTTGCCGTTTTCTTTTCAAAGCCGCCCCTCCCAAACCGATTTATTTGACCGATATCCAATATATTCAATGGAAATGAAATTTACTCCCTAGGAGAGGCTACGGAGGAGTTAATTAAAAAAACACACTATTATTACTCCCTTAGACGAATGCTATCAAAAGATAGCATTTCTAGGAAATGCAATCCCGCAAATGCGGGATCCCTCTGAGATTCCTCGGGATCAAAGTTGCGGGATTTACCGTGCGGGATCTGCGGGATCGACACATTACTACTGGGTAACCGAATCGATCTCAATCAAGATCAAACCGCTTCGTTCCGGGCCGACGCGTCGACGCTCGGAACCCGGGGGATTCCCATACGGCTTGGCCATTAAAAATAACTGAAACAAACAGGTTAGTTGTTAGATTTCTTTCTCTTTCTGGCGTATGTGCGTAAGTGAAGAAAAGCGGTTAGTACATGTGGACAATTTCGTCAAATAAACCGCCGGACATAATTATCGGGACTAGCAAAATTTTAGGGTAAATTTAAAGTTGAATATCTCTTAAACTAAAAAAGATTTTGGGATGCGGTTTGGACCAGGTTTTAGATATATCTATTGTGACTAAGATGCTGTGCGGTTTTCGAAAATATATTTAGTGAATTCTCGTATACAGGGTGTTTTATAAGAGTGTGAATATTTGGCCAAGAATCTTTTTTACCGCAAATTTACAATTTTTAAAAAATCGAAATTTTTACCAAGTACGACTAATCTGTATTGAAATTACAAAAAACAATTTGATCGGTCTTTTATTTTTTTTGTTTTAAGGAAAATACGAAATTTTTTCGAAAAATATGCATTTTTAGTCATACGTATTGTCCTAAATGGTACAAAAAGCTTTGTACATTCTGCATATGCCAAAAAATTATTGTAATAGAGTGTATCTAAAAGCAGATAACTAACATAAGTTAAAAAAAAACTTCAACATCAGAATAATATTTTTATTTATAAAATAAGTAGATAAATTATAATAAAATTTAAGTTTATTTAATATGAAATATATTTTCGAACACTCTCTACACACATTTCTGTACAACTAGTTTAAGATACACGCTATATCAATATATTGTGGGCCTATGCAAAATGTACAATGCCTTTTGTACCATTTAGCACCAAATGTATGACTATTGATTACAGTCCCGCAAGTTTGCGGATCCGCGGGATTGATTGCTTTAATCCCGCGGGTTTGAGGGATTGAGATTTTGGCGCGGGATTGCATTCCCTAAGCATTTCTAAATTGATATACAAATTCAAATTTTCTCAATAGGTATAATGTTATGTGGTAACTCAATGTTTATGCAAAGATTAATAAAAATGGATTTAGTAAATGTCGTTGAAAAATTATTTGCAAATTTTCGTGTAAAACGAACAGCTTATATAGAATAGAATGTTAAATAAAAGTGTTTATTAAAGCTTATATCATTTTGAGAGACCATTAAAATACGAAGAAGGTCAAATTATGGTAAGTTTTCCATTTTTATGACTAATAAAATGTCGCTTAACAAATTAAAAATAAAATAAAAAATAAAAGGTAATAAGATATTTTTTAAATTAAAAATAAGTACCCGAAGACTTCCAAAGATATTCGTAAAAAACGAAATACATATTGTAAAATATTTTTTAATTCTTCATCCGTTCCTTTGAATAGATGTTTTAAAATAGATGCTACTTCAATATTATCCGAGATATTATACCTTTTTTCTCTTTAAAGGATGGTGCAATTATATTTAAAATATGACGTCTTGTTTCGAGGTACCATCATCAGTGTTTTTTTTAACGAATCTTTTTAATTTCTCAAACGTAATTGTAATGGACGTAAAATTTCGAAACTGCTTTTTATATTACTAGAATGTTTGAAAATAAACAAGAAAATCTACAAAACTCTATACACGGTGTCCCATAGATACTACAAGGATCTCTTTAGAAATACAATGATTAAATTAGAGGAAAATTATGTTTTGCTGAATCCTTCGACTTAATGTTACTTCCGAATTTTTCCAATTTGTTTTTTTTTATATGTCATTTTCTACCAATAAAACTATTCCACCGTCCATAACTCCTATAATTTAACCTAACCTAACAAAAGTAATACCTGTCAAAAAAATGGCTGTCACAATTACGTCCGTAAATTATCTCTACTATATCGCACATAAACTTTTAATACAAAATAAGTAGTTTATATATGAAACATAACATAAAATCAGGTCGGTAAGTTTTGATTAAAAACTGAAGAGGCATCTAGTAAAGTTTTTGTTAATCCACGTGAAGCAATTTTGAAGTTTTAAGACGGGACGGAATTTATTGAGAAAGATTGAGTAAAACTACGAGGCTGCGGTGTGAAACTTCAATTTTTCCGCTGTATAAGACATGTCCTTTATTTTTATCTTATTAATTATAATTTATTACGCAGATATTAAAAAAAAATAAATATATAAAAAGCTAATGTGTTAAATTGTTGATTTCATAGCGAATAGTGACTGGCATTATTCTGTGACTATAATGTCGTATAAACTTGAATAATATTGTTTCGTTGTTGTTTTTTCGAAAAATATTATTTAAATTTAGCGCATATGGAAGTTAGAGTAAAATATTTGTTTAAATGATTTAAAATTAAATAATTTTAAAATTGAAATAATACGAAAAATACAGAGTGGTCCCAATAGTGTTTGGGAAACTTTGGCAGCGTATTGTGCAGATAAAAATAATTAAAAATGTTCGTATACATCTATGTCCTAAAATGCTTAGTTTAGGAGATGCAGGGTGTAGAAATTTTATTTTTATTTCGATTTTTTTGCAAATAAATTTTAAAC
Source organism: Sitophilus oryzae (assembly GCF_002938485.1). Classification (NCBI taxonomy): domain Eukaryota; kingdom Metazoa; phylum Arthropoda; class Insecta; order Coleoptera; family Curculionidae; genus Sitophilus; species Sitophilus oryzae. The sequence continues at coordinate 322,882 of NW_022147288.1, read as the reverse complement.
TAAAATAGATATTTGGATCAAAAATTGGCGTCTGGATATTTTTTGATATGAAACATTTGGTTTTGATGTCGATATGACTTGTACTTATAGAATGCGCCACCTACCACCACCACCTCAACTCAAGGCCAATCAACATGATACGGGCAAGGCAAATATGGCGACGAAGGCAGCGCATTATTAAAATGTTTACCTTTAACCTGAAAAGCCGGTAGCGGTTTCTCGTTCCGGATTGCATACCAGAAATAACTAATTATCTCTAGTTTATTGTGCTTCTGCTTTTTTATTACCGTTTTCTTTTCAAAGCCGCCCCTCTTAAACCAAATTTATTGACCGATATCAATATATTCGAAAATGGAAATGAAATTTACTCCCTAGGAGAGGCTACGGAGGAGTTAATTAAAAAAACACACTATTATTACTCCCTTAGACGAATGCTATCAAAAGATAGCATTTCTAGGGAATGCAATCCCGCAAATGCTGGATCCCTCTGAGATTCCGCGGGATCAAAGTTGCGGCACAAAATAGAAATCAACCAGAACGCCGACTCAGCCGAATTTGATGACGTTTCACGAATCGCGACGCCATATTAGCAGCGGGTAACTCTCAGGGCCGGATTAAAACGCTTTCGCAGGTTGTTGTCAGAGTTATATTGAATAAGTATTTTTATTATCTGATATGTGATTACAGACTGAGCGTAATACGTTATTTCGAAAGGTAAAGTTTGTATAGATAACTCAATGGACTCGACGCTACGAACAGCTGCTGGCTTCTGCGATAGTCAGAATTCAACTAAATCCTGACCTGCCCTGACTAAACCGATAACGCCGCTACATTGACAGATGTTACCCGCTCGTAATGGAATTTTTAGGTTAGCCACCGTTTCGCGCGCATTTTGGGAGTCAACCTTCTGGTTGATTTCTATTTTGTGGTTGCGGGATTTACCGTGCGGGATCTGCGGGATCGACACATTACTACTGGGTAACCGAATCGATCTCAATCAAGATCAAACCGCTTCGTTCCGGGCCGACGCGTCGACGCTCGGAACCCGGGGGATTCCCATACGGCTTGGCCATTAAAAATAACTGAAACAAACAGGTTAGTTGTTAGATTTCTTTCTCTTTCTGGCGTATGTGCGTAAGTGAAGAAAGCGGTTAGTACATGTGGACAATTTCGTCAAATAAACCGCCGGACATAATTATCGGGACAAGCAAAATTTTAGGGTAAATTTAAAGTTGAATATCTCTTAAACTAAAAAAGATTTTGGGATGCGGTTTGGACCAGGGTTTAGATGTATCTATTGTGACTAAGATGCTATGTGGTTTTCGAAAATATATTTAGTGAATTCTCGTATACAGGGAGTTTTATAAGAGTGTGAATATTTGGCCAAGAATCTTTTTTACCGCAAATTTACAATTTTTAAAAAATCGAAATTTTTACCAAGTACGACTAATCTGTATTGAAATTACAAAAAACAATTTCATCGGTTTTTTAATTTTTTTTTTGTTTTAAGGAAAATACGAAATTTTTTCGAAAAATATGCATTTTTAGTCATACGTATTGTCCTAAAAGGTACAAAAACCTTTGTACATTCTGCATATGCCAAAAAATTATTGTAATAGAGTGTATCTAAAAGCAGATAACTAACATAAGTTAAAAAAAACTTCAACATCAGAATAATATTTTTATTTATAAAATAAGTAGATAAATTATAATAAAATTTAAGTTTATTTAATATGAAATATATTTTTGAACACTCTGTACACACATTTCTGTACAACTAGTTTAAGATACACGCTATATCAATATATTGTGGGCCTATGCAATATGTACAATGCTTTTTGCACCATTTAGCACCAAATGTATGACTATTGTTTACAGTCCCGCAAGTTTGCGGATCCGCGGGATTGATTGCTTTAATCCCGCGGGTTTGAGGGATTGAGATTTTGGCGCGGGATTGCATTCCCTAAGCATTTCTAAATTGATATACAAATTCAATTTTTTTAACAGCAAAAGTTAATATTATTATAATGTTATGTGGTGACCGGAACTCCCTGTTTATGCAAAGATTAATAAAAATGGATTTAGTAAATGTCGTTGAAAAATGATTTGCAAATTTTCGTGTGAAATCAACAGTTTACATAGAATAAAATGTTAAATAAAAGTGTTTATTAAAGCTTATATCATTTTGAGAGACCATAAAAATACGAAGAAGGTCAAATTATGGCAAGTTTTCCATTTTTATGACTAATAAAATGTCGCTTAACAAATTAAAAATAAAATAAAAATTAAAAGGTAATAAGATATTTTTTAAATTAAAAATAAGTATCCGAAGACTTCCAAAGATATTCGTAAAAAACGAAATACATATTGTAAAATATTTTTTAATTCTTCGTCCGTTTCTTTGAAGAGATGTTTTAAAATAGATGCTACTTCAATATTATCCGAGATATTATACCTTTTTTCTCTTTAAAGGATGGTGCAATTATATTTAAAATATGACGTCTTGTTTCGAGGTACCATCATCAGTGTTTTTTTTTAAACGAATCTTTTTAATTTCTCAAACGTCATTGTAATGGACGTAAAATTTCGAAACTGCTTTTTATATATTACTAGAATATTTGAAAATAAACAAGAAAATCTACAAAACTCTATACACGGTGTCCCATAGATACTATAGTGTGACCAACGGATCTGTAGCTACGGGGTATCGGCAGGGGAACGAAGTTGTAAACAAGACACGCCCAATTTCATTCATAAAATAGGCACGGGCGTACGGTGTTTTATGAAAATAATGTCTATCATAAATATAAATTCTGATTAATAATTTTTTTTCAAAAACCTTTATCCTGTTTGAATCGTTACTGTTGAGTTAGCAGATAAACACACTAAAAGCTTTTATTAAAGCTCCCTTAAATATTTTGAATAATTTTATTATTATGTGTTGTTAATATAATAGAAGAAATAATTACAGCTGGTGGTTGGAACCTTTGGTGTTACACAGCAAAATAAAACACTAAATCAGCACAATACACCAAAACACTTTTACTTTTACACTGGGCGCACGTTTCGCTAACCATGTTAACATCATAAGCAGATGATCAAGACTGAGTTTTGAGGTATATTTATTTATATATCTGTACTAACTATATTCTTTTCTACAATACATAATTTTAGATATAACTATTTCCAGCAAAAAAAAATCTTGAAAATAGTTAACTTTGGAAGCGCAAACAAAACATAATTTTACTCACCAGTAGATCCAATATTGCCTATTACACCAGATATGGTATCGCTCCGCCAGCACTTTTTAAAGGTTAGGTCATTGTCTGCCCATGTTTCATCCAAATAGATAATACTTATATGCGATATTTTCGAATTTCGCGTATATATTTATATCTCTCTCTTCAATATAATGGGCCGCTCCATTAATATTTATATGTTGTTTTGAAATTTACGCCAAAAAAATCCATTTGATTTTAATAACCCCCTAAGCGTTTCCCTACCAAAGGAAAATTCGATTCTTCCTGCAATTTTTGCAGAAGCTTTCTAATTGTGGGGACGACTTTGAATTCGAGATAAAATATATTTATCAAATTCCTGACCACTTAGAAATCAAAGTCGTCGAGCTCACGTAGCCGTTTCTTTCCAGGGCTGGATATCATTTTATCGGGGTTAGTTTCCAGTCTTTTTTTATCTTCTGTGTGAATATTTTTATTGCCGATACGAACTCCGGTATAAAGAGATATCCGCTCAAGTTTACGTTTAAGCGGCAACTTAAGCGAACTCTCTGTAGCTTCTTCGTCGCAAACCCTGTTATGAACACAAGGAAATAAACCAAATGTTAGTTTAGCTAAAATATGTTAGTTTAGCTAAAATATTTAGGTAAAATGTGGGTGCTTTTCATTTTAGCCAATATTTAATTTTAGTATTCTAATAATTACATTATTATTATTCTACTTACCTATATAAATTAGCTATTATTTCTCTTGTCCTGGCTATGTAGCATCTTACCCTTAACAAATTTATTCATTTTAAAACACAAATATACGATCAAACTTAATATTAATAATTAAAAACTACGAACGAAAAACATTATAACAATATAACAAAACAATAAAACACATTTTAACTATTAAATATACGAAAAATATAGGAATAAAGTTTAGGATAACCGGTATAAAATAATGAGAGAAAGTAATAATGATCAAAACAATGACACCGCCACTGGATATTTCAATAGTATTCAATATTTCTACTCTTTTCAGAAGTAACCGTGAAGTTGGGGATAAGGCTAGCGAATATGAAAGGCGTAAAAGCCATGGCAACCGCGTGGTAACAAATCCTGTGACGTACTCTCGCCAATCATGTTCGATGAATAGGCGGCCATGCGCGGCGATGCCGGTTTTCCAATGATATCGTTGAAATATCTTCACCTTTCGTAATAAGCAGATTATACAGAATGAAAGAAATAAGTTATTAAATAAAACATATCCAACAATATGAACTACGTTAAATATCCTTAGTAATATACGTCAGAATATATGCTAAACACATTATATATAATAAAAATATATTAAATTTATAGTTCATGTCTGGCAATTTTGCAATTTTATAGATAAACGTGGCAATATCGATTTTTTTCTCTCGCATTCCTTCCGTAGCTTCAGATCCGCTGGTCAAACAGTACAAGGATCTCTTTAGAAATACAATGAAATTAGAGGAAAATTATGTTTTGCTGAATCCTTCGACTTAATGTTACTTCCGAATTTTTCCAATTTGTTTTTTTATATGTCATTTTCTACCAATAAAACTATTCCACCGTCCATAACTCTTATAATTTAACCTAACCTAACAAAAGTAATACCTGTCAAAAAAATGGCTGTCACAATTACGTCCGTAAATTATCTCTACTATATCGCACATAAACTTTTAATACAAAATAAGTAGTTTATATATGAAACATAACATAAAATCAGGTCGGTAAGTTTTGATTAAAAACTGAGGAGGCATCTAGTAAAGTTTTTGTTAATCCACATGAAGCAATTTTGAAGTTTTAAGACGGGACGGAATTTATTGAGAAAGATAGACTTCAATTTTTCCGCTGTATAAGACATGTCCTTTATTTTTGTCTTATTAATTATAATTTATTACGCAGATATATTAAAAAAAAATTAAATATATAAAAAGCTAATGTGTTAAATTTTTGATTTCATAGCGAATAGTGACTGGCATTATTCTATGACTATAATGTCGTATAAACTTGAATAATATTGTTTCGTTGATCTTTTTTCGAAAAATATTATTTACATTTAGCGCATATGAAAGTTAGAGTAAAATATTTGTTTAAATGATTTAAAATTAATAATTTTAAAATTGAAATAATACGTAAAATACAGGGTGATCCCAATAGTATTCGGGAAACTTTGGCAGCATATTGTGCAGATAAAAATAATTAAAAATATTCGTATACATTTTTTATATCTTAAAATGCTTAGTTAGGAGATGCAGGGTGTAGAAATTTTATTTTTATTTCGATTTTTTTGCAAATAAATTTTAAACTAAGATAGATATTTGGATCAAACATTGGCGTCTGGGTATTTTTTCATATGAAAAATTTGGTTTTGATGTCAATATGACTTGTACTTATAGAATGCGCCACCTACCACCACCACCTCAACTCAAGACCAATCAACATGATACGGGCAAGGCAAATATGGCGACGAAGGCAGCGCATTATTAAAATGTTTACCTTTAACCTGAAAAGCCGGTAGCGGTTTCTCGTTCCGGATTGCATACCAGAAATAACTAATTATCTCTAGTTTATTGTGCTTCTGCAACACGTTTGTTTAGTTCTTAGTGTTCAGTGCATGGTGTGATCAGAAAATTGTGATAAAATAAGAGTGCAATAAAGATCCAAACCAGACATTCCACATAGGGAACTTCAAAGTTTTGTGCTTGTCGTACTCCTGTATTATTAATTATTTTAAGGTAAGAACTAGAAGTATTTATCAAGATATTACACCTAAATGAGTAAAAAGCCTTCACCGCCAGTCTGCATAGTACTCTATAATGGTTACTTACAATAATCAAAAGATAGGTATTAAAGGGTTAACATTTTATTGTAGCATGTCTTTTACATGCTCTGTTCCAAATTGTCACGGAAATTATAGAGGGGGTCCCAAGGTTTCTGCTTTTATATTCCACAAAAATGACGAGCTTCGTAAAAAATGGTTGACAGCTATTAAAAGAGATAAATTCACTCCTACTAGTAGTTCTCGGGTGGACTGGGGACTAGTAGTTCTAGTGCATTAAATATGCCTCAAAAAGGCTGAAGGCCAAAGCCGCTATTACCCTAGTGAGGATGTAGTTATGGCTACTGCTTACACTTACCTCACTATAAGTCAAATATTGGAAGAATAATCAAGCTTTTTACATCAAAAAGATCACAGAAAGTTATTGACAACATTGGCATTTGAAAATATAAATGGCCTGGATGTTAGTCTTTTTTTAGGTCACAATTGCCCCTCACATACGTCATAATTTATTATTAAATCCATCTTGTTCAGAATATCCAATATTTTATTGAAGAACTATGCAAAAAAAAGGAATGACGTCTTTACCACAAAGACAATGCCCTATGTAAAGAGAAAGAGTAAAGAAAACTAAGCTAAGGCGTAAGTTTTACTTACGAACCCCCAAAAAGGTAGTTATTTTTTTTTCTATATAAAATCTTGAAACACATATTATATTTTTTAGTTATCCTCACCTATTATAGTTTAAATTTATTCCCATTTGCGTAATGCTGCAAAACATAGAAAAAATATTCCATATTTTTTTATCCAAGTCAGTGTAGTTTATAATTCCAAGAGCATTTGCCAAGGCTTTTACTAAGACAGGTAACTTCCTATACTGTCCATAATAGTATATATTTATCAAACGTTCAGTAAATTCTAAACTATGATAGGTAAGTGTTTGCAATGGAATATTTAGTTTATATTGCTATTTTCTGTCATATATTTCTGGTTATTTCTTTTTCCGATGATTTTGAACGCCCTATATACGCTACCTCAAGTTTGAATATTTTAACACTGACTATTTTCTGAGAAAGCAGACCTTTTTATAAAAAGTAACTAACTGATGTTTTCATAAAAGCAATAATACAAAAAATTCTATACTTATGTGAAGAACTTTAGACTCCCTGTATATTAAAAAATTAGTAAAATCAAACCATTTTTTTTTAATTAGTATCTAACGGAAAGGAAGAAACGCGAATCAGATAGTTGCAACTACTGTGGAAATATTGATGATGCAGAACATACACTGTTTAGATGTACGAGATGGGATTACATTCGTAATGATTATAAAACTCATACCGGCTCAGTTTTCAATGCGGAAAATATGATAAAATATCTCACTGGGACAGAAGAAATGTGGAAACTAACTGCAGGAATAATAAGACAAATATTAGAGAAAAAGGAAAATGATATAAGAAAACAGACAGCTATCATGGCGAAGTAATGCGGAAGCGGTTTCCACCATGACCAGTGTTAGGGATGTGTGGTGGGTTTTTTTAGCCGGTAAGAATCCGGCACTAACGACCATAGTTTAATGTTATTAGTGCTGGGTGTCTTATGCAAGATTTCTTTTCCACAAACAAAAAAAAGAAAAAAAGTACTCATTTAAGGCTGAGTCGACCTAGGTACCCAAACCAATTTTTTTTTATAGTCGGCTGTTGATTCGTACCCACAATCTTTTTATGTTGGCAGATGAGAAACCCCTACGCCATCGGCCGGCCACCTTAAATAATACGTAAATCCTATAAAAAAATATAAAAATATACATTTCTGTTTATTTAAATTTATTCTGGAATATATAATTAACTACAAAGGTTTTACATTATATATATATTGCATTTTTTAAAGTTCATTAAAATATTAACATTATTTAAGGCACGAAGAATACATTTTATTATGTATTCCGACCAAAGTTTACAAAATTTATATTCCGTAAATTTTCGATTTTACCCGAAATGTCAAGCGCGGAGCACCGATATTTATTTTTCATCTAAAAAATTAAATTTAAACTGGAGGCTGAATACGTTAGAATAAATTAACGCCAACTAGTTGATATTGTATTATTTTATCAGCTCTTTGTGATATAAATATATTTATAAACTTATACATAAATATTTAATATAATGTAATTTAAAATTCTTAGGAAATTTTGTAGGAAATAAAAAAACTAATTACTACATATTTTTAATTGCTTATTTTTGACTACAGGTTTTACTTATTTGTTTTAAATTATCAAAAAATAATATGGAACGTTTATTTTTTATTTTATTTCTATAAACTGAAAGCCTTTTTATAAAAAAAACTGAAAAAAAGAGCGGAGACGAAATTATTTTACCATAGAAACGAGTTTTAATTTTTAGGACTTTAGGAAAAAATTCAACTATATTTTCATGTTGTTGTTTAATTCTCTCTAAAACGGTATGGAAATTTGGAAAAATATAAACGGGATTTACCATTTTAGAACAAGCAAAATTTTTTATGGTGAATGCATTTTCCTCAAAATATCAATAACAAAAAAGTCTTTCCTCTTGTAAAGACAATCGGGACATACTGTATATTAATCTAAAAATTCGCGACACCAAGTATGCCTATGTTAAATATCAAATTTGTAAAACAGTTCTTTGTGATATACCTAACCTAACCTAACACCTTTTATATTTTTTTTTGTTACATATTACTTTTATTATCATATTTTCATATTTTTTCAGAAAAAAAAACTAACATTCTCATTCCACCCACATTTGATGCAAAATTATCGATGTTAAAATACATTAGAAATTAGCTCTCTATGATATTTAATATCTAAAATTATATAGCAAATCACCCTTTTTTGGATCGTAGGGTTCAACACAAATAATTTCTGAGATATAGACACAACTATTATATCAAACGCAATTATCATTTGATATAACAAGGTGTCCCAGGCTGAGCGTGCATTAGAAGTTTCTGAAGAACTACAATATCTAGATTGGAGATTTTTTGCACATCACTGTTTTACAACGGGATCTATCTATATAGGATATATTAAAAATTAATGTTATATTAAATAACTTGTATAGATATTATAGTTGCTGCCTTTAGGCGATTATACAAGATTTAAAGAATAGTTTTAGTTTATTTTTGTGTGCCGATTACTTGCTTAGTCTAATAAAAGTGGTGGTGTCCTAATAATCGGTACATATGACGGTTACAGGTGCTTGGAAGTAAAAATTATAATTGCGTATAGATTAATTAGTTTTGCTAATATATCTAAACCTTATCTTTAAGGGTGTTAATTTAAGCAGTAAGAATATGCGTACCAGTATCCGTTATACCATTTTGTTTCAGGATTTTAAAGAAAATATATGTTAGATCTGAGATGACGAATACCGGGACATGGTGGTGACGATTTATCAGATAATATGTTAAGAAAACTTAAATACTCCGCAGATAACACTTAAAAACGATTGAATCTGTTAATATTAGTTTATCCATCAAGAACAACTTTGTAAGATAAGGATATTGTACAGACCCTATCGCGATGAAAATGGGACACCAATTATCCGTTTTAAGCCTACCAGAGGAAAACATCTGAATTGGTAATATAGGAACAATAGATAAATTTTATGCCTCTTATTATATCTTTCCGGAACTTAAATAATTATTTTGAAACCTTCGAAAAAGGAGATTATAAAGAGAACAAAAACTAATATTTAATTTAAAACGAAACTGCAAGCCAAATCAAATTTCTAGGGCACAAGAGGGCATGATCCAGTCCATGAAATGTAAAAAGCCGCGTACTCACTGGCGAACTGCAACTGTAACTGCAACCGTTGCTGTAACCAAATTCTATAGTGTGGACGCGTTGCGAACCGGGTTGCGATTTTACTAAATATATACTATTACAGCACAAGACACGCCCCCAAATACGTCATTGGAAAATATAATCTAGCTCAGCACATTCCTCCAAAATCTAAACGTTTGCAGCACAACAACGTGGCTGAGTCATACAAATCGGTTGAAATGGAATAAATTGAATTTTAATAGATACTCTTTTAATTGGAGCTATATCTAATATCTGCAAAATAAAACAGCACAAAGCAACACACAGCAACATCTAATGAATTTTGGAATTAGGAAGATTAGACATGATATTAAGGGACAGGTTGTGTTTTCTTTTCTGGAAGGGCGCCCACTTTGAATTCTCTGTCCCCCATTTTAGCATTTGTATCTTTCTTCTACTGCGTGCTGTAGGGTGGACTTTTATTAATTTTGTTTTTCGTTTGATACGCTGCTTGCTAGCTAGGAATGAATCCAACTGACTACCTCTGTTAATTGCTCTTAGGCTTCCAACAAACTTTTTTATTAACTCTGTATTACAACTCTCATGTTTTGCTAAATCTGCAATACGGCTAAACTCCCTTTTCAGACTTTCCACTACATTTTTATGTTCTTCGCTACCTAAAACAAAAAGTATTAAGCAAGTAACAATATTATAACTTTTAGATTAACTTACAAGGTTTACTTTCAATATTTTCAACATCAGTTATAGAATCCGATTGGGTTTGATTACTTGCGTTTAAAGTGGTATTGCATTCCCCAAATGCAACCGAATCGTCGTTTTCGATCATGTTTTTAACAAATGAACAGTTTTTTTACCAGTGGCTAGATAAACAATTATTTGTCGGTCATTTTCCGTTAACTGGGGACTCGATAAAATATTGATGCTAAACGAATTTTCTACAGCACATAAATGTTTGCAAAAGGCCCCTCCTGTTCCACTAGCGCAATTGCATAAGGCGGAATTTGTTAGAACAGTATAATGCATATTTTTGTCTTCAGCTGAAGAAACTAAAAAAGTTTCATTATCTATTTTCTTAACTGTTAGATTTCTAATTTTATCTTTAAATTTTAAGTAGTTTAAATTAATTTTCGTTTTTCTGTTGCTAGCAAATGATATCAGACGTCTTTTATGGTAACATTCCAGAATATTGGTTATAAAATCTAATACCACAGCATTAAAGGATTTACATCTTTCCAGTATAATATCTTTCAGTACTCTGGTAGATGCTTCAACAAAGTTGTTTGTGTTGTGTCCTTTAGTACACAATGATTTTCTATAAAAGTGACCCACTCGTTCCTTCTTTCCCACAAATTTTTAAGATAGTTGATAAAATTTGGGTATTTGCATTTTTCACATAAGGTACCAAATAATTCCTCTGCTTCTTCTTCACTTTGTGCATAAAGTATATAACGGAATTCCATCATAAGTTTTTTTTTTCTTTAATATCTATGTGATTTTTTGCATCCCACAACCATCTCCACACAGCCTGACACACGTGAAATGAACATAAAATTAAATTTTCCAACGACGTATTGTTGTGCTGCAAACGTTTAGATTTTGGAGGAATGTGCTGAGATAGATTATATTTTCCAATGACGTATTTGGGGGCGCGTCTTGTGCTGTAATAGTATATATTTAGTAAAATCGCAACCGGGTTCGCGAGCCAGCTTCGAACAGCTCGCAGCGAGCCGCCAGTTGTCGGTTTTCAGGACGAACACAAAGAGATTCTCGGTTGGCTCGTGGACGTCGATTTGGGACGTTCGCCAGTGTGTATGTCCGATAGTCTCGCAACCAACAAAAATATGAGTACGTGGGGCGAAGAAAATGTTTTGGCGCTAATTAAAAAGTACAAAAACATGCCTATAATATGGGATCCAATAAGTAAATAATAATTTCATGTTTACTATAAATACAGCAGTTCATTTGTATATGACAATTACTCGGACATGATACTGACGATAACTGGGACAATTGCATTTAAGGGGATACTGAGGCAATGTGTACTTAAAAGAAAAAAATATTTATAGCGATAATTGGGGCTACAGAAACTCAAAAATATGATTTAGGATAATGAATTCGATATATCTGCTTACAAATGAAATTATTACCAAAAGCAACCATATAATTTGGATATATCACCACACATATTATGAACTTTTCTTAATGTGATGAGCACAGGTACATTAACTTTATGTACTAAAATCCATTTTAATCCAATTTGTTTTTTTATTAACTTTGAACTTTATTTTGTTCATTATTCAGTAATATTTTTAAATAAATGTGAGTCACTGTTATTTTGTCAAAACGAGCCATCAATTTATTCGAATTATCTTCCCCAATACGAGATTTTTCGGGATAATACGATTATTAAAATTAATACATTTATTTTTCTCTAATATACATTCTTTTATAATATACCCTCTTCCACTCTTGAATTTAACCTTACATTCATTAAATAAACAACCCAAATCTATTAGAAAATAATATATATTAATGGGATGGCTTAAGGTAAGTTACATAATAAATTGGGGTGGAGAATAGAACTATTAATCTTCTCGACGTAGATCAGTCTTTTTTACCTTCTTTATAAATTTGCATGGAAAATTCCTTACCTGAAAACATACAACGGAAGAAAAATTGGATGCTTTTAGATACAGTATAAAAAGTTAAGGGTAAAGTTAAGTCTTTATTAACTTTGGCAGGTATTAAAATGGACGGTCCATCGCTCATATCTATATGCAATATAGAATGAATTATTAGTTTACTATGCTATGGTCATTATTCTCTATTGATATAGACATATTTGAACCATCGATCGCTCTTAAAAATTAAGCTTCCAAACCAAACCAAACCTCGCAATTACTGGAATAATTAGTGTGGTTTAATTTGACTCTAAGCAGTCAGAACATCAAAATTAGTGGTAGGAACTTTCAATTAGTGGAAAAAGTTAACAAACTTTTCACTTTTCCACTAATTATACTTCAAAATTTGCAACGAATATCATTCTGGCCCTTGATTATCATCCGTCAAGACAAAATTTGGTTATATATAAAAAATGTATGGTTTTATTAGCTAAATATTAGGCTTTCACTGTGGATACAAGTGGGTACTGGTCCTAGCTGGTCCTAGGATATTCTATTAATTTTAATTGTGTTTTTTAGACATTGTGAATGATCGTAAACTAAAAAGTATAAAGTAATTGAAACCATTAATTTATTCCACTAATTGCGAGTTCTCAATAAAGCTTTAAAAAATAGCTAAATCATGATTAAAAATTATTTAATTTTATACTGACTATATTAGTTAATATATTAGTCTTGGTGATAATATTCAGTGATATTTTATACAGACCGGACCACCGTAGTAGTAACATAGGCACAACCGGACGAATTAGCGTATACCCGTCCGCCGGATAAAAAGCAGGCAAAAAAATGCGATAAAATAAAAATAGGTCGATATGTGATAAGAATGTTTCAGAATTTGTATTTATTCGTGTTTTAATGGCCAAAACGCGACAGTTCTCGTGTAAAATTTATTTTTTAAGTAAAATAATGGATGTTTATGAAGTTCGAGAGAAAATTCAAATTGTAAAATGGTATTTCCAAAATAGGTCTTATCGGGATATACAAACCATTTTTCCACAAACTTTTGTAAACAGGCCAATTCCATCTTTATCTACTATATCAAGAGTTATTAATAATTTTGAAACACATGGGTGCGTGTCCAAACAAACAAAAACACAAAAAGCCTGATGTATTGATTAATGAAGAACAGGTGTTAAAGCAAGTGTTCGTTTGTGCTACCGCAGATTAAAATCCCACGTTTTCAAGTAATCAAATTGCTGAGGTGGTTGCCCTGCCCACAATGCCCGTATTGTTCAAGAATATTTGAACAATACTTTTTCCAATCGTTTAACTAGTGGACATGGAACTATTTTGTGGCCCGCTAAATCACCAGATCTTTCTCCCAATGATTTCTTTTTGTCGGGTTATGTAAAATCCAAAGTGTATGGTCATAATAGGGCTAATAATCTAGATGAGCTTCAAGTAAAAATACGAGAGGCTTTCCAAACTATTAGCCCTAATATGCTGGCATGTCAGACGGGGATTTTACGACCTCCTAGGCTTCTGTCTAGCACAAGAAAGTGGCCTTTTTGAACACTTGTTATGACTTTTTTTATTTAGAGTAATATTATAGTTTTTTTTGGGTTTAGAGAATTTATTTATTTTTAGTTTTGGCTTGTAAACACATTCAAATAATAAATATTTAAGTATTTTTATTTTAAATGTTACCTTAAGTGAAGGTAAACACTTAAAATGAAAATAAAAATACACGGCACTCCTCGCGACCAGCCGACTAGCCGGCAGTGACTCTCGAGTACGAACGCAAAACGGGTAAACGTAAATTCGTCCGGCAACTTACTATGTTACTACTAGCCTGGTCTTCTCTGTATAGTCAATATAGTTAGTTCTATTTTGCACTCACTGGTCGCGGTCGGGCATGATTAATATTTTCATTGATTTTTTATACCGGGTGTTTCCCAAAAGTGGTTCACTCCTACAACTTTTTTATTTTTTCAGATAAAAAACGAGATTTGGTATGTTAGTGTATAATATAAATTAGGTTTGTGATTGATGTTAGTGTTCAATTGTTTTCATTTACTACCTGTTTCACCGGAAATGGCTACAACTTTTGATTTTTAAATGACACCTTTGGTATTTTTTTTTACTTTATTCGATAGAAAATGACACTCTGAATAGAATGACACGTCATATGCCAACTTTTGACATTTTCGCCTAAAAAATCGTATTTTAAACTTCAATTTAGAGTGCCACGACCATAAATGATAATTTGACTCAAAATACCAGGTGTGTGAGTAGCAAAAACCTAAAATTTAAAATATGCGCCAAAAAATTTTAGAACAGGAAATGATTCAAAAAAGATAAATATTTGACGTGAAGGCGCGGGTTTCAAAAAAATACAAATTTTATTGTGAGAAGTGGGCCTCTAATATATAAAAATAATTGTTTTATATTCTAAAAAATAAAAACAAAACTTTTTTGGGTAATGTTTGGTTATGTTACTTTTATTCTCTTATTTATGGTTACTTTTCATTTTTTAGATTTATACGTCATTAGCGCTACTGTGGTTATTTGGTGAACCCTTATTCTTCCCATTTTTGTGACCACTTTTTGAAATAAAGTCCCATAAGAGATCTTTGTCCTCATCTCTACACTCCATAATTTAGTTAAATTGTTTGTCTCCCATCTCCCAGGACAGCTATAAAAACAACCGAAAACTCGTTCCATTTGAAAAATTGAGATATGATTAAAAATACGATTTGGGTATTTTTTAACCGGCCAGGACAAGGCACTAAAAACATTAGACGACCAAATCTATTTTTCCAAGACTCCTTGATTAAAAATTAGCGTTTTTAACACAGCCATGGCACTCTAGATTGAAACTTAAAATACAATTTGATTTTGAGCGAATACTTCAAAAGTTGACATATGACATATCATTCGATACAGAGTGTCATTTTCTATTGAATAAAGTAAAAAATGAGCGAGGGTACCATTTAAAAATCAATAGTTGTAGTAATTTCCAGTTAAACGGGAAGTGACCGAAAACAATTGAATACGTCAATCAATCCTAATTTATGTCATGCACTAGTATACCAAATCTCGCTTTTTTATCTCAAAAAATAAAGAAAGTTATAGGGGTGAGCCACTTTTGAGACGCACCCGGTATATAAAAATACGTGTGTAGAGTAGAGTGGTACTCCCCCATTCTAGGTAAACCTTTTCAAAATATAATATAGAATACCTAACCTGGAAATCAAATGGAGTAAATAATAAATAAATGTCACATATTTCGCAACAATGATTGCTGCGTGACTAATAAAAGACATCGAAACTTATCAGAAACTACATATCCTTCTATAGAATTCCGAAGTAATTTCGCCATTATTGCGGCAATAACAAAAAGGTATAAATCAGCTTTGTTCATATTTCATTTAGCCCAGATAAGCTTTATTACAACAGTAACAGCTTATTCGGCTTGTTTATACCAGAAGTTATTAAAAGTGAGAAGTTATCGTTTTAAGGATGAAAGTTAAAGGTTACAGAAAAGTCGCATAAAGCTGATAATAACTTTGAAATTATTTTATTGTGTCGAACATATGCATTTCTATATTAACACTTATTCTTAGTTATAGTTATGTAGATTAAAATTAATAAATTACGTGAAATTAAAGAAATGCCTACCTGTGATACATGTGAAGTGAAATTAAAGAAATTCACAGCTGGTTAACAATTTAACAATAAATTGTGTATGACCATAACCTGAATGATACATATACTAAGGGTCGGCATTTTTGGTCTTGGGTGCCGGTTTTCATGTGTACGAAAAGTACGGTCAACACGCTTAGTATAATAAGATGTACTGAATAAAGACAGAAGGCGAGTATTTTCCCAAGCGCATGGAATCTAGCGTCAGATTAAGTAGTTATGTAATAAATACTTCGTATTTTTGCTCACTCCGACTTACTAGATTGCCATAACGACTCACTCCTATACATGTAAACGCCGCGCCGACCTAAAGGTTCGCTTGCCAGCGGGGTATATTCTTTCCTTCAGGGGCGCCGACTGCGGGGGTGCTGGAGTACCCGAACTGAATATGATATTGTGTTATGTTTTCCCATTCTCCTTCGAGGGCTAAGCTAAGTTCATGTAATGCTGGTGCCGCCTCGAGACCTCTAAAGCGGCCCATACATTATCAAACAAATTGCGCAACACAGGCTGTTGCGCAACAAGTTGCCAATATATGGCCCTTTTTGATGCGTTGCGCAATTGTTTGATAAGTTTAAAGAATATTTGAATTATTTTGTGCAAGGGGACTGTTTACGCAACTCATTGTGTAGTATATGTGTATGTTGCGCTTCGTTGTGAAATATTATAGTTCTTTAATTCTTTCATCCAAATTTTTTGTTTTTTTTTTTGTTTTTTGGTAACATCGACATCATCTAGGGCAAATACGAAAATAATTGACGCAATGGCAATTGGGACATGATTGTTTCTCGAACAATGGGCACATCTTTTAATATAAAGTTTAATCAAAATTTTACCAAGTATATGGGCGATGCAGTTGTGCAACGCAACGTTCCGCATCGCTTTGTTGCGCAATTTGTTTGATAATTATCAAACAACATACATTACAATGTATGGGCTGCTTAACCCTCCTGCTAAACATGCCTTCCCAAACGTGATCTATAGATTTCAGATCTGTCAAACATGCTGGCCAGTTCATAGTAGTATAAATCTACCTCGTCATCATGGGCTAAATGCTCCGAAGGCATGGTTCTAACAGAAAAATAATGTTTTAGGAAAAGTTGCTCATAAAATTATTACCCAGGCTGTTTTAAAGTTTGGATAAAAAAGGACTCTTCAAATAACCCTGTATAATTAGCCAAATACTAAAATTGATAAAAAAATTGAGTGATTGAATTAAAGTTGATATATTTACATAGAGTTTGCTAACAAGTCCAAAATAACGGAGTTATTTTCACTTTCAAAATTAAAAAAAAATTGCTAAAATTTTGAAAAGCACTGGATCGTTTCTGTATTTTCTTTCTTGTATATTTAATCTACTACCTATGTTGCCATATTATCGAGATATTATGTTTTTATGTTTTAATGTTTTTGACTTAAAATTTAGAAAATCATTTCTAACTTTCAAGAAATCTTGAATTCAAGAAATCTTGCAAGACTCTTGAAATTTCTTGCATATTAAAGTCTTGTCTTGTCTTGAAATTCAAGACAAGAAATTTTGAAATCTTGTCTTGAATTTCTTGCAAAAGTCTTGGTCTTGCAAGACTTTTTCAAGACTCTTGTGCAACACTAGTTATTACTCTTCAAACCAGTTAAAAAATATGTAGGTGGCGCCCTCTACTAGTAGGAATCATATTGACATTAAAATCAAATTTCACATGTCAAAAAACTCCCAGAGACCAATTTTCATCCAAACATTGACGTTACTTCAGAAATTATTTGGAAAAAATCGAAATAAAAATGAAACTTCTACACCCTGTATCTTCGAAACTAAGCATTTTAGGACATACATTTATACGAACTTTTTTACTTATTTTTATCTGCAGAAGTTACGTTTGAGGATGACACTGATAACTTAAGTTATGTCGGTTTTTGACTGGTGTTTGATTGTTACCTATTCAGCTTTAATTAAAAAATCAGTTTTTCTCAAATTACTCGAAATTAGCTTGTCCAAAATTGTTCAAACTTGGCATGTGTGTTTACCAAACGTAGAGCTTAAAAAAAATTCTTTACGACTTTGCTATAAAATCAGTAGGGGAGCTAATATCTGGACAGTTCGCATGGGATTTGCAGCACCCGGTATATGAAACTATAAGAATTTTAGTTTTAGAAACAATAAAAACCAAACATCAAGTTTCTTTGGAAGTAGAATTAAAGCGTAACTTGTTTAACTGCGTCATAAAAGTTACGTAGTTCAAACCGGAAATCCCGGATAAGCAGCTAGTTTTTAACAGCAAATATATCTCAGTTTTTGTGTCTCTCTTAACTGTTTAGTAAAACGTTTTATAAAATTCCTTTTCGAACGCCAACCGGAAAGTGGCAGTAAAGATTTATATTTTTTTATTCTGTTGCAATACAGTGTAATTATTCGAATTAGATTTTTTCATACAAAAAGATAAATCTCTTACCTGAACCAAACGATTTTCTATGACTTGAACGTACAGCACTAGGGTTCTAAGAAATCATTGTGATGCACAGTGTGCAATCTTAAAAATCTGTAACAAAGAAATATAGATATTTGTCAAAAAGTTTTTAAATTTTTACAATCTCACATACAAGACTATACAGCTGCGCACGGTGGGGTATTAGCATGAAAAAGGTGATCGAAATTCGAAAAAGCAAATGTGTTTAAGATTTCCCAAAAAAAGATAAATGATAAGTTAAATTATCTCTCCCATGAATGGCGTTGCTATGGGTGTGTTTAGTTGCATTCATTTGTTTCAACGAAACGTCAAAGTTGTTACTTCTCACAGATAAGAGGTAAATGGCTAAATTTTATGTTTAAAATTATAAATTGTTGTTGTTCTTGTGCTCTTTTTACGTTTATATTATCGTTTTGATTGAAAATGGCTCAGCAAGCTGCAGGTATGTATTCTACAAAAACGTATTAATTATTTTGATATTCTCTATACTAACGATTTTTTTGCAACTAAAAGTTAGGCGCTCAGAAAATTTGATTAAATTTGTGACATTTTTATTATACTTAGAGATTTAGTTGCGCATTTCGAAGAATTCAGCATATTGTCTATATACGTTTTACTTAGTAAACATTGGGCTTTCATGCAGTAAAATAAAATACTGCGACTTTTTGCGATTTTGCTGATAAAATGAGAAAAACATTCTTGGTTTCCTCTAATTTGCCAATCAGTGATATACTAATGCGAGGTGTAAACCGCGATGGCATTGTTGTGTACAAAGCGATCGCATTAGTGCCATTAGCAGTATAGCACAATTTGGCATTAGTAGCGACTTTAGCGGTATGGGCATTGCTCGCGGATCAGTCGTAGCATTAGTAGTAGTAGTTGCGATATTACTACTGGCACTGACCATGGAAACACTGGAGCAGTGATTTTTCTTTCTTTTTTTAGAATCGACGAATTATCCTTTATTTTGTTCATATTATTTCCTCTTTAATTGAAAATAGCAATAATTTATATAAGGTTTACATAAAAAAATTTCGATCAACTATCAGTGTCAAATACCCCACTGTGCGGCGGATCCAGGATTCGGAAAAGGGAGGAGCTAGACTCAAAAATTTACTCAAAGTACATGGTGTCCCACTAAGAATAGCTCTCGGCTGTATCTCGGAAAGTATTAATACGATACAAACGAGAAAGTAGTAATAAGATACAAACGATTAGTTCATATAATCGACAATATATCAGAATACCATAATACCAGATGTCTTAATATCTAATAATTAAGATATCAATAGCAGTGAATAAGAAACGACGGCTCAGTGAAGTCATGGTACGCTTTGGAAAATAGTTGCTTTTGACGTAATAATATAAACGTCAAAGTGTTATTAGATCAACATTTTGATAGTCTTACCCATGGTGCAAAGAAAACAAGGTATGACCGATAGCGGCTCCAATTTCGTTCAGTTTACGCACACAACCTGTGACGTCACTAGGAAAATAAGGAATAAATAAAAAATAAAGGAAGTTGACAGGAGATCTGCATTTTTTGTGTTTTTTAGGGTTACGGTTAAGAATTGTTTATTTTTCTGACTTTTTAGTTCGTTTAATTTAATATTTACTAAAACCAGCAGTTCCAAAAATATATTTAAAAATAAAAGACAAAAATCCAAAATATTAATTATCTATTAACATGGATTTGGACGATAATAGGTAAGAATACTAAATTGATTTCTATATTCGGTATAAAATTGTTTACTAGGTTTTTAGTTTGCGATGTTTATGGTAAATAATTTTCATGTTCATCGTTTCGGAATTGACATGAGGACAGAGATGAGGATTTCTATGGAAAAGTAACCACAAGAGGAATTGTTACATCATTTAAAAAATGTTGGGAAGTTGATTGTTTCCCATCGAAAAATAGAAAATGCCAATGCAGATGAATGTATTGTAATTGTAATAGAAGTAATTCCAAGGGTGAAGTTTATTATACTTAGTGGTGTGCTTCTTTTTATATGTAGAAGTTTCAGGCTTTGAGAATAAATCGGTTGAACGAAACCCAAAATTTAGAGGAAGTATTTGCATACCCAGAATATGCCCATCAAGGATTATAGCTCAAATTTCCTTTAATGATAGGCAATTATTCAATACAAATTTTTAATACAAACTTTTTAAGTGACTGAAATATTAAATAGTTTACAATATGGTTATATTACTGTAAAAATATATTACTTTTAGGTACACTTACTTAGGGCCCGATACATTTCAAAAAGTAGAATATTATTTTACATTAAATGAGGTATTGTACCAACAATCAATTTATATTAATACCGGAGATTATTAAAAAATAACAGAATAAATAGTTCTTTTTTTTATACTACAAAAATGAACTATAGAATACAGTATTTAAAAAAAAATAAAAAAGTTTTGTCCCGGCCGATATTCGAACTCCGGTCTGTCGCTTCCTAGTCTGACTCTTCACGCACTGCTCCACAGTAACTTGCTTAATGATAGTTCAATGACGGTATATAAACAAAAAAACAGGTTCATTACAATATCTTGACGATTTGAATTGGCGCGCGGAGCGTGCTGACCAATAACGCCTGTTACACCTGTGACGTAGCGACCAACCTGCGCAATATCATACCTTGTTTTCTTTGTACCATGGTCTTAACAGCGTTGATTAGAAGGTTTCAAGGATTGAAGAAAGGTATTTATAGAAAAGCAACCAAAAGATAAAAAAACGCTACTGAGACTATCAAAATGTTGATATAATAAAATTTTGATGTTTAAACTGGGATTAATTTTCCAAAGCCTACCATGAATTCACTAAGGCGTCGATTCTTGTTCACTGTCATTGATATCTTAATTATAAGATATTAATACACCTAGTATTATGGTATTCTGGTACATTTTGGTATTATGGTATTCTAGTATTATGGTATTCTGGCTGGATTTTTTGAATAAAATATTTTATTATCTTATTTTATATTACAATGGTCATAATCAAGCGGGCTAATGATACCGTGTTTGGTTTGGTTAGGTTGTAGCAGATAGGGGGAAATGGTTATGTATGCATGGTTGGTTATGGTTAGGTTATTTTAGCAGATAGGGAAAAATAGTTCTAACAAAAATGATCCACAATTTACTGAATATTATGAAGAATTTATAGTACATCGTATCTAGGCAAAATTTCTTAAAAATTCAATTTTGTGGTTTTCCATAGCAGTGACGCCCTCTAGCGGCCGTTCCACAAACTTGAAAATAATTTCCAGTAATTTCTCATGATCTCTTTAGTTATAAATATTTTTTTTCCGCAAGCCCTACGACTAATACTTTCCGAGATACAGCCGAGAGCTATTCTTAGTGAAATCTTGGTTGAAATCATACGGTATCTGTGTTATTAGTAAAGATAGGAGGATGCGGTTTGTACAAACCTGTCCCACTTTTTTGTCAAACGGAAGATGCTGCCAACAAAATGTTCTTAGCCCACTTCGTTTCTGAGCTACAGGGTCTTTTCGAAAATGTTGCAATTTGGGCTTTAAAAATTTTATCTTTCGTTTGACAAAAAAGTGGCATAGGTTTGTGCAAACCGCGCCCTTCTATCTTCACGATTAACGGAGATACCGTATGATTTCAACCTGTACAGGGTGTCCCATTTTGGTTGTTTCTATAGGGTATCTAGGAAACCGTGACAAATATTCAAATTTTGATTCAAAATTCGAAAATATTTTTTTCGAAAAAAGTCTGACTACGGCACTGTATTCTACACAAAAAAGTGCCTTTAGAATGTATAATTCATTCTTCCGTGGTTGCTGAAATAAACAAACTATCGAACGTCTTCAAAAAGTACAAAATCTGAGAATCCCCCTGTAGCTTCGAAACCGATCAAGAAAACCACGATCCGTTTGCTCCATTATATTTTTTTCACAAAAAGAACCCAAGACTGCAGTATCAAAATTTGAATATTTCTCACGGTTTCCTAGATACCCTATAGAAACAACCAAAATGGTCCACCCTGTACATACTTCAAAGTCGTTTTTGACCAAATAAATTAATAATATGGTATTACGTGACTGAACACAAGGGGGAGGGGCTTGAGCCGCCGGAGCCCCCACCCCCGTGTAGATTTTTAGACCATTTCCAAATAGTATAGACCAAACCAAACACAAATTGTCCAAATTGCATGAGGATTCAAAATATAATGAAATAAAATAATTACATACAGGGTGAGTTTCCTACGATGTTCTGTATGGGTATCTCGGAAACTACTGGAGATAGAGAGTCGGTTAAATAGGGAAAGAATTGCAGTTTTATGGGGTCATAAATAAGCGCCTTTCAGATTTTTCAAAAAGTTCATGGCTTACTAGATATTTCGAAAAAAACAAATTTTGGCTATTTTAAAAATTGTCCCTACTTCCATTATAATCTATTTTAGACAAAAAGTTTTCAGATAAAAGTTGTAGATATTCACATCCCTAATGAGATTGTGTTCTCCGATTTTTTCTAAAGCCTGTCATTTTTGACATATGACACAAACATATGTTTTTTTAAATGGAAACCATAGTTGGCCATGACTTCATAAACAGCGTCATTTTTAAGCTTTTCAGCGATATAAGCTATAATATGTTTCTTTCACAAAATTACTGAGTTATAGCCAATTCTTATCTTTCTTGACTAATTTCACTTAGTTAGCCATGGAAACAAGTTCAATCGTCGTTGCTGTCAGAAATATGAAATTGTCATATTCAATCTTTGTGAATTAAAATAAACAAAAATTGTAAATAAGAGTTTTTCAAATGAAGAAAAGCGTGTAGAATTATTGGTTCAACTTTTCTTGGCCATACAGTTTCGAGGATACGTTGACCGGTAAACGTTACTTGCGTTTTGTAGAGAAAGGTTTTCAAGATATGTTAGAAAAGTTAAATTTATTAATACTCGCCCATTAATAGAGTAGTTCCAACATGACTTTCATTATGACACGCCAACCCCAATCCCCCCCCCCCACAAACACACAATGAAAGAAATGTTAAAAATTATTTATATCATAATTATCTAGACTCAGGGATAGAAAGAGGTGGACCAAATTGCATGGTCGGTCACTTGACCTATCCATTTTAGATTTTTTTATGCGGTATGGTTAACAACAAGGTTTACAGAAGAACTTATGAATTAAGAGAGACACTCGAAGAGGCGGAACAGGAGAAGTTTAATTAAGTCGATCGGTCGTTCTGTGAGAATAGCTAGAAATTCAGTTTTAAAAAGATGCATTTACGTACTCAAAACAATTGCGGATTTTTTGAAAATTTTCTAAAATAACTTTATAATATAGATTAATAATATATTTTGTCTTTTTATAAGTAATAAATCATAACAAAATTAGAACACCATTGAAAACCGTTCTCTAAAAAAACGTAAATAACTTTCACTGGTCAACGTATCCTCGAAACTATATGGCCAAGAAAAGTTGAACCAATAATCCTACACGCTTTTCTTCATTTGAAAAACTCTTATTTTCAATTTTTGTTTATTTTAATTCAAAAAGATTGAATGTGACAATTTCATATTTCTGAGGGCAACGACGATTGAACTTGTTTCCATGGCTAACTAGGTGAAATTAGTCAAGAAAGATAAGAATTGGTTATAACTCAGTAATTTTTTGAAAGAAACATATTATAGCTTATATCGCTGAAAAGCTTAAAAAATGGCGTTTTTTATGAAGTCATGGCCAACTATGGTTTCCATTTAAAAAAACATATGTTTGTGTGATATGTCAAAAATGACAGGCTTTAGAAAAAAAAACAGAGGACACGATCTCATTAAGGATGTGATTATCTGCAACTTTTATCCGAAAACTTTTTGTCTAAAATAGCTTATAATAGAATTAGGGACAATTTTTAAAATAGCCGAAATTTGTTTTTTTCGAAATATCTAGTAAGCCATGAACTTTTTCATAAATCAGAAAGGCGCATATTTATGACCCCACAAAACTGCAATTCTTTCCCTATTTAACCGACTCTCTATCTCCAGTAGTTTCCAAGATACCCATAGAGAACATCGTAGGACACTCACCCTGTATAAAAGTTTAGATTTTTTGAAGTGAAACTTCTTTCAAGGCCGTGATACGACACGTGAGACGACACGCAACACAACAGGCTTAGAAAAAATCGTCCAATTTATAGTATTTCTATAATAACAGAAAATTTAATTTCGATATTGGAAATTTCGGAGTATTTAAAAGGATAATCCAATTTTTCTTTTATATTTGAAAAATAACGTTATTGTATTATTTCCATACTGAAATTTTTATGTAAATGGCTGAATAACATTTCGAAATTTTATTTTTTATTTGTGTTGTGGATTCCACAACGTAATAAGTTTATACATTTTACAACACGAATATTTTTATTGAGATATTAGAAATAATATGGTAGAAAATTTCATGTGTAATAAAAAATGCATTGTAATAATTTACACGTGTAACACGTTTCTATTGCATTTAAACGAGAGAATGCATTAAATCCGTTTGAATTAAACTGAATAGACCAAAACATCCCAGTTAATGGCTGAAATAAATTATTTATCGTAACCTAAAACCTTCTATCGATCTAAAGTTTAATTGAGTTTTACACGCATATGCCATTCATTTATAATATAGTTTTAATTGCTATTTTATTGGTTATTTTTTACTATATTAAATATTAGCCATTTTTGAGCGAAAAGGATGAGCGAATGAACGATGAGCGAGGTTTATACGATGATGTTTATAGGTATATTTTAAATTTGGCTTTTTAAAGTAAAAGGAAGTTCTTTCTTCTAAATCTATTTGTAAAAAATTGCTCTTGTACACTGATAAAAAAGATGGACTTGAACTAAAGTCGTCATCGTTCTTGAAAAAAAAATTTAGTGGCAAGAGAATTTATTTTAGCGTAAAAGAAAATATGTTCCCTGAAGAAAAACTCTCTCAACTCAAGAAAACTTGTTCTCTTGAAAAATTCGAAAATTTCTCTTGAATCTATTTTCATTCAACCAAGTGCAAGTTACTTTTTTTTTAGATAATAACAAAAATACGCTAGGAAGTACTTCATTTAAGAAACATGGACATTTTTCCAATAGCTAAATACTCTGTTGATGAAAAATAATAACGACACGCAAAGACGATGACGAAGGATGGTATATACAATCAGTCGGCAGTCCGATCAGTCTCACGTCGCATTTGATAGGTCGAACATCATTTTTCAACTTGGAATTTTGCATAATTTGCTTTTTAAACGCATATCATATAACAAATTAGTGATCGTTATTAACATGTATTGTCATTTTTTATGGACAAATTTTAGGATATATGGATTCTTTAAAGGAGTTTCTGAGAAATTGGAAATTAGAGCATTTATTTGCTTTATTTGAAGGTCTAGCGTTTTGTGAAGCATTTATTTGCTTTATTTGCTTTATTTGCTTTATTTGAAGACCTAATGCACCTGTTTAGATAATGCATGCCTAACTATAGATAGAATAAGAATATAGGTATCATTTTTTTATGCAAACAAGAACAAAAATTTTAGAATTTCAAGTCGTCGTATTAAAAAATTCAAAATGTGACCAAAGCTTATAATTTTAATAATTTGTTTGCTTTACTTTGATTAATAGTGATGTAACATTTTTTTGTAATTTGTAGAGTGATGAACCACCCCAAAAAATACGAGTGAAGAAGCAGAAATAACTACCTACTATCGAGGAAAATAATATCACTTTACTTACAACAGATTAGAAAAACCTAAATTTATCAGAAAATAATATACCTCGTAATATGCCTGTATGCCTGTATATATGATGTATAGACTTCTCTTAGATCAAAATAAATTTTAGTTGAGTCAATGGTATTCGCTATTGGTTTAAGAAAAGTTTCTCTTTAATCAAAAAATGTCCCTTTTCAATGAAGAATTTTTGCATGAATCAAAGAGACTATTGTTCTTGTAGCAAGAACTTCTTTGCGTATTAATTTTTGGTCAAAAGTGAAATACTTTGGACAGATAGATTCTTCTATTCTCTAAAGCAATTTTTTAAAGCTTAAGAAAAGAGAGTTAATGCTTTGTGCAAAGAAACGTCGTTCTTGGCCCTATTGAAAAGCGCCAATCTTTTGGGTCAAAGTCATATTCAGTTCGACTGAGAGATCCTTTTTTTCAGTGTAGAAAACTGGGTCTTAAATGTTGTTCAAAGTGTGGCCATTGCTACGGAATCAGTTGCACAAACTTTTGTATTTTAATTGAGGACGAAAATGACGCTCGGGATGACGTCATAGCAGATTTTATTTAATAACTTTAATTTAATAATACTTTTTTTAAAAATAACTTTATTTAATAAACAATATTTAAACGTTATTTTTTATTGTTTTAATGCTTAAATTTATACTTGGTTTATCTGTATTAACGCTATACTGTTAAGGCAAAAATTATAGCTGATAGGTTTAAAAAAACTGGAAAATTTATAAAACGTATCTCTATTACTATTTATTTTAGAAGGTAAAATATTCTAAATTTAATCCTCTACAAAAAATATATCTTTAGTTTTTTTTCGATAAAATGTTAGGCAAACGGAGATATTTGAAAAAAAAGAAAAAATCTAAGACGGCGACTAGGACTAACTTCCCTCACTGGGACCGAATGGGACTTTTGAGAGGTTAAATAGTATTTTTCCACCTTTACATATAATACTCGGATACGTTTATTGGCCTATTCATATTGTAGGGGCATAAGTTAAAACTCAAATATTGAACATGAGTTGTCTTTATTGACTTTTGCAGCGACCGATGTTGTGAACATTTGATCCTTGTAAATTTAAAACTGTTTTGCAACGTATGGGAAAATATGCCTAAAATATTCGCAATTGCCTATCCCAATATATTCAAGATTGATTTATTTTCAATATAAAGTGTAAATAAAATACCATCAAAAACATAGAATCTAAAAAAATGCCCTCAACAAAATTCTTCCACAGAACAAGCTGTGATATCTCATGTAAAACCAAATCAATTCATTTTTTTTAGTTTTTATTTAAGCACCTATTCAACAATTTTGTTATAGATTGTTAGTATCAATATTAGACATACCCGGACGGGACATAGGAAATCCCATGTAAATTTTAATGGGGTCAATTATTGGCTTCCCTAATTATTTTACAGAATAATTCTATTTAGGTTTATTGAAGAGCACTAAAACCCACATTCAAAAGAATAACTTTAGATATTTTTGATTAGCTGGTTTACGAGTTATCGCCGATTTCTTTTTAAATATTTCTCCTTTCTTATGGCCCTGTATTTACTTATGAGCACCAGTCAAGGTAAAAGATAACTGTCAAATGAAGTTGTCATTTCAGAAATTTACCTATTTAGTGCTTTATTATTATTGAAAGCTCATTCCTACATCGGAAATCTTAAAGATGTATTTATAAATACAAATTAATATGAATTAAAATAAAGTAATCAATTACAAGGTTAATTATAGTATTATTACAATATTCAATAACTTATTAATTTAGGTACTATTAAATTGTTAGAACTTTAGGATTTAAGAAGATGTTCAAATATTTCTCCATCGACTGCTAGACAATAACCCAGGCCATCATAAAATTCTCTTCTTACATTCGCTTAGTTGGTAAACTGAAATTCTATTGCATTCGGCAGAAATAGCATTTTTTAACTCGTCTATATTTGGGTATTTTTTATCCTTGTATATCCTGTTTTTTAAATGGCCCCAGAGAAATAAATCATTTGGCGAAATATCAGGAGACCTTGCTGGCCAATTTACTGTATGATTTAGGCCAATAACGTTTCCGTTAAAACTATTGTCTAAATATTTCCGAACAGCCAGGATACTATGTGCCGGGCAGCCATCCATTTGGTACCAAACTTCCTGATTTTCCCTAGCGGCATCATGTAAAAGCAGGTAAAATATGATTTTCGAGTAGTGCAAATAATATTCTGCATTTAAATTTCGCGTAAGAAATAATGGCCCACGATAATATTGTGTCCGAATATCCTGCCCAAACATTTACTTTCTGTGGGTATTGCGTCCTTGTTTCGACAAACCTGTGTTGGTTTCTTTGTCCCAATATCGATAATTTTGAACATTGGGTTCATTATTTAAGGTAAACGCATTCGTCAGTGAAACATATGTTTTTAAAAATTCCCTATCCGTGTTTGCTCTTTCCATCATATCAAAACAAAACGTCTGCCGCCGTATTTCGTCCCCATCTCGTGGCTCTTGGTGCTTTTCATATTTGAAAGAATAGTATTTATGTCGTTTCAAAATTCGAAACGCTGTAGTGTGATCTATTCCTATTTCATTCTCAAGTTTCCTTGTGCTAATCTTTCCATCGTCCTCTTCCACGCACAATAAAACTTCCAAGTCGATATCATTTCTTGCATCTTCTCTTTGTTCCTGCCTTGCTTCACATCTGCAGTTATTTATTAAGGTACCTTTGGTCTCAAATCTCTGGATATTCCTTGCGATTGTAGATTTTCCAGGTATCGGTCTATTCGGACACAGAGCAGCAAACATGTCCGACACCTTTTGATAACTATTTCCTTGATAATACCATTTAATCATCAATACTTTTTCTTCGGTAGTGTAATTCATGGCTAATATTTTCGATGTAGGTATGAGTTTTTAATAATAATAATAAACCACTAAATAGATAAATTTCTGAAATGACTTCATTTAACAGTTATCTTTTACCTTGACTGGGGCTCATAAGTAAAAACAGGGCCATAAGAAAGGAGAAATATTTAGAAAGAAATCGGCGATAACTCGTAAACGGGCTAATCAAAAATATCTAAAGTTATTCTTTGAATGTGGGTTTTAGTGCTGTTCAATAAACCTAAATAGAATTATTCTCTAAAATAATTAGGGAAGTAAATAATTGACCTCATTAAAATTTACATGGGATTTCCTATGACCCGCTCGACAATGCAACAACCCTTTATAATAACAGTGCACGTAATATTTAAGTTTTCTAATTAGTAGAATATCATATCGTGCAATTGTCAATGTGGTAATGAAAGAAATTTGACAAACGGTAATTCATAAATACTGATATATAATTACTAGATATTTTGACCAGGTCTAGTATGTCCTCATGATTATATTATTAATATTCTTGCTTTATTGACAACGAAGCTACAGGGGGTGAAAAGTGCCGTTAATGGCATCCAAAAAATGATGTGGCGGGAGACTATCATGCCCCCTGTAGTACAAATAAAAGAAAAAAAACTAAATTTTAAATATTTTTTATATTAATTTTTTCTTTGGTACAAAAACGTATTTTTTTGGTAAATGTTCTATGCTGTTTTTTATACTTACTTTAATTATAATCAGTTTGAAGAATATTTTAAAATAAAGAATTTCGCTTCATTAATATTTTATTATTAACTCTACCATTTGCTTCACCGTTGTTTTAGCATTTTAACCTAAAGGTAAATAGAATAATAAATTATGAAATTTCTTTTAAATATTTTATATATTAAAATTATATAAGACTTTCTTGCCTTGAACTGCTAATGTAGAAATTAATTCCACGCTGTTTTCGACATAATGTGGATCAAC
The DNA here is from genome assembly GCF_002938485.1 of Sitophilus oryzae. NCBI lineage: Eukaryota > Metazoa > Arthropoda > Insecta > Coleoptera > Curculionidae > Sitophilus > Sitophilus oryzae. The sequence continues at coordinate 292,639 of NW_022147288.1, read as the reverse complement.
CCGCTCTCACTACCGGTTTCGGGGCTCTACCCCATCATCAGGTGAGCTTGGGTCGTTTCCACAATATGTCGAGCACAACACAAGTATCTCAAACACGACTTGTCGTAAAGTAGCGGTGAGATATTAAGTCCCGCATCGCGAGATAGCGGCCTGCGTGCAATGGTAGTACTTTCGTACCACCGAGGTACAACTATCGATAGTAAATAAAGTTTTTTCAGCTAGCCCAAATTATATAATGGAAAATGAATTTCTTGTAGTTTTTAGGTATATAATAAAATTATATAAGAGTTTCTTGCCTTGAACTGCTAATATAGAAATTAATTCCACGCTGTGTTCGACATAATGTGGATCAACCCGCTCACTACCGGTTTCGGGGCCCTACCCCATCATCAGGTGAGCTTGGGTCGTTTCCACAATATGTCGAAAGCACAGCACAAATATAAACACGACTTGTCGTAAAGTAGCGGTAAGATATTAAGTCCCGCATCGCGAGATAGCGGCCTGCGTGCAATGGTAGTACTTTCGTACCACCGAGGTACAACTATCGATAGTAAATAAAGTTTTTTTTCGGCTAGCCCAAATTATATAATGGAAAATGAATTTCTTGTAGTTTTTAGGTATATAATAAAATTATATAAGAGTTTCTTGCCTTGAACTGCTAATATAGAAATTAATTCCACGCTGTGTTCGACATAATGTGGATCAACCCGCTCTCACTACCGGTTTCGGGGCTCTACCCCATCATCAGGTGAGCTTGGGTCGTTTCCACAATATGTCGAGCACAGCACACAAAATCTCTAAACACGACTTGTCGTAAAGTAGCGGTAAGATATTAAGTCCCGCATCGCGAGATAGCGGCCTGCGCGCAATGGTAGTACTTTCGTACCACCGAGGGCACAACTATCGATAGTAAATAAAGGTTTTTTCAGCTAGCCCCAAATTATATAATGGAAAAATAAATTTCTTACAGTTTTCAGGTATATAATAAAGTTATATAAGAGTTTCTTGCCTTGCTAATATGAAATTAATTCCACGCTTTGTGTACGACATAATGTGGATCAACCCACTCTCACTACCGGTTTCGGGGCCCTACCCCATCATCAGGTGAGCTTGGGTCGTTTTCCACAATATGTCGAGCACAGCTGATATAAACACGACTTGTCGTAAAGTAGCGGTAAGATATTAAGTCCCGCATCGCGAGATAGCGGCCTGCGTGCATGGAGTACTTTCGTACCACCGAGGCACAACTATCGATAGTAAATAAAGGCTTTTTTCGGCTAGCCCAAATTATATAATGGAAAATAAATTTCTTGCAGTTTTTAGGTATATAATAAAATTATATAAGAGTTTCTTGCCTTGAACTGCTAATATAGAAATTAATTCCACGCTGTGTTCGACATAATGTGGATCAACCTGCTCTCACTACCGGTTTCGGGGCCCTACCCCATCATCAGGTGAGCTTGGGTATTTCCACAATATGTCCAGCACAGCGCAGAGTATATAAACACGACTTGTCGTAAAGTTGCGGTGAGATATTAAGTCCCGCATCGCGGATAGCGGCCTGCGTGCAATGGTAGTACTTTCGTACCACCGAGGCATAACTATCGATAGTAAATAAAGGCTTTTTTCGGCTAGCCCAAATTATATAATGGAAAATAAATTTCTTGCAGTTTTTAGGTATATAATAAAATTATATAAGAGTTTCTTGCCTTGAACTGCTAATATAGAAATTAATTCCACGCTGTGTTCGACATAATGTGACAACCTGCTCTCACTACCGGTTTCGGGGCCCTACCCCATCATCAGGGAGCTTGGGTCGTTTCCACAATATGTCGAGCACAGCGCAGAGTATATAAACACGACTTGTCGTAAAGTAGCGGTAAGATATTAAGTCCCGCATCGCGAGATAGCGGCCTGCGTGCAATGGTAGTACTTTCGTACCACCGAGGCACAACTATCGATAGTAAATAAAGGTTTTTATCGGCTAGCCCAAATTATATAATGGAAAATAAATTTCTTACAGTTTTCAGGTATCTAATAAAATTATATAAGAATTTCTTGCCTTGAACTGCTAATATAGAAATTAATTCCACGCTGTGTTCGACATAATGTGGATCAACCCGCTCTCACTACCGGTTTCGGGGCCCTACCCCATCATCAGGTGAGCTTGGGTCGTTTCCACAATATGTCGAGCACAACACAACACAAATATAAACACGACTTGTCGTAAAGTAGCGGTAAGATATTAAGTCCCATATCGCGAGATAGCGGCCTGCGTGCAATGGTAGTACTTTCGTACCACCGAGGCACAACTATCGATAGTAAATAAAGGTTTTTATCGGCTAGCCCAAATTATATAATGGAAAATAAATTTCTTACAGTTTTCAGGTATCTAATAAAATTATATAAGAATTTCTTGCCTTGAACTGCTAATATAGAAATTAATTCCACGCTGTGTTCGACATAATGTGGATCAACCCGCTCTCACTACCGGTTTCGGGGCCCTACCCCATCATCAGGTGAGCTTGGGTCGTTTCCACAATATGTCGAGCACAGCGCAGAGTATATAAACACGACTTGTCGTAAAGTAGCGGTAAGATATTAAGTCCCATATCGCGAGATAGCGGCCTGCGTGCAATGGTAGTACTTTCGTACCACCGAGGCACAACTATCGATAGTAAATAAAGGTTTTTATCGGCTAGCCCAAATTATATAATGGAAAATAAATTTCTTACAGTTTTCAGGTATCTAATAAAATTATATAAAATTTCTTTGCCTTGAACTGCTAATATAGAAATTAATTCCCACGCTGTGTTCGACATAATGTGGATCAACCCGCTCTCACTACCGGTTTCGGGGCCCTACCCATCATCAGGTGAGCTTGGGTCGTTTCCACAATATGTCGAGCACAGCTTTACAGAGCTAAACACGACTTGTCGTAAAGTAGCGGTAAGATATTAAGTCCCGCATCGCGAGATAGCGGCCTGCGTGCAATGGTAGTACTTTCGTACCACCGAGGCACAACTATCGATAGTAAATAAAGGTTTTTTTCGGCTAGCCCAAATTATATAATGGAAAATAAATTTCTTACAGTTTTCAGGTATATAATAAAATTATATAAGAGTTTCTTGCCTTGAACTGCTAATATAGAAATTAATTCCATGCTGTGTTCGACATAATGTGGATCAACCCGCTCTCACTACCGGTTTCGGGCCCCTACCCCATCATCAGATGAGCTTGGGTCGTTTCCACAATATGTCGAGCACAGCGCAGAGTATATAAACACGACTTGTCGTAAACTAGCGGTAAGATATTAAGCCCCGCATCGCGAGATCCGCCCCGCAATGGTAGTACTTTCGTACCACCGAGGCACAACTATCGATAGTAAATAAAGGCTTTTTTCGGCTAGCCCAAATTATATAATGGAAAATACATTTCTTGCAGTTTTTAGGTATACAGGGTGTTTCAAAACAAATGCGAAAAACTTCAGGGGGTGATTCCTTGTTCAAAATAAAGGGTAGTTTGCTTTATAAACGTTGGGTCAAAAGTCAACCATTTGGGAGATATCGCGGTACAAAGATGGCGGAAAAATAACGTTTTTATTTTTTATCTTGAAAACGAAAAGAGATAGACTAATGAAATTTTACGGAAGCATTATTGTTATGAAAACACACTTTCTGGTAATTTTTTCTCTTTTTTAAAATGAGTGGAAGGGGTTGAAATAAACTCCCCCTATCATTCTTGTTAATGAAATTTAAAGAAAAATTTTATCAAACACGTGCAAAAAAAAATAATTTTGATAGTTTAGTTTATTTAGAAACTTTTTTATTTTTTGTGGTTTTTTGATAAAACTCACCGATTTGAAATTAAAAAAATAAAATGTAAAGCATTACATGTCAGGACAAAAACATTTTTAGATAAAGAATCTAGTGGGCAGCTGTAATTTTTTTTAGGAAAAAATCTAGTCGGCCGCTGTCACTTTTTAGGATGTTTCTAATATTGTTTTATTTGACATTACCCTACTGCAATACGTTATTATCTAGATTATTATTATTATCATTATTATCACTAGATTCTTAATCTAAAAATATTTTTAGTCCTGACATGTAATGCTTTACCTTTTATTTTTAATTTCAAATCCGTGAGTTTTATAAACAAAAATACAAGAGATAAAAAAGTTCTAAACAAAAACTAAACTATCCAAATTAATGTGTTTGCATAAAGATTTGATAAGATTTTTCTTTATTCGTTTATTTAACCCTTCCACTCATTTTAAAAAGTGAAAAATTGCCAGAAAGTGGGTTTTCACTATTGTCATAATGCTTCCATAAAATTTCCATTAGTCTATCTCTTTTCGTTTCAAGAATAAAAGAAAGTATTTTCCGCCATCTTTCCTGCTAATTGAAACTTGACAACGTTAAACAAACCTGCTATTTTGAACTTCCTGAATCGCATTTAGCGAAAACACCCTGTATAATAAAATTATATAAGAGTTTCTTGCCTTGAACTGCTAATATAGAAATTAATTCCACGCTGTGTTCGACATAATGTGGATCAACCCGCTCTCACTACACTAGGTTTCGGGGCCCTACCCCATCATCAGGTGAACTTGGGTCCATTACCAATTAATATAATTAATAATTATCCAATTACCACAAAAATTACAGCATGGTACCCACGAGGAATTAAGCGACCTAGAGCAAGACCAAACCTGAGAGGGGACCACGATATTAGGAAGTTGGCAGGGATAACTTGGACCCGCATAGCCAGCACTAGACAACAGCGGGCCCAACTACAAAGAGAGTATTTAAATATGTAAGGGAAGCTTACATATTCATATATATATATATATATACCGTATGATCGAGAAAAAACGGCGTCAAAGGCGGCTGGGGAATGACTATCGATGCTATTTTTGACGAGTTAGAACTCTAGACGTCAGTTACTGAGAACTGACATAAAATTTGTCAAAAATTAATACCTTATATAGGAAAACCAGAAAAGAATAGAAAGTTTCCAGATACACATATCTATTTCCAAAAAATGTTTTTTCAAATGTTTCGATCTGCACCAGTTCTACTCAATAAAAATCGATATTAAATCATCCTTAATGCAGTAAACGCCTTTAAAAATAAAAGAGAAGAGCAAGACCAGTAAGACTCTAACCTAACTAAATCTCGTCGTCCGACAAACCCCTCCAACAGAGACGTTTCGTCAAAATTTTTGATTATTGTGCTGTTAAAATGTACGGATTAGCCTTTTATTATTGTTTCATACACACTAGACCGTTCAGATTTACTAATATTGCATTGATTGTAGCCGTAAATAAAAATGTGTGTTTAATACCAGTAAATAATCCGTTAGTTGATGAAAGAAGTATCGTGTTTATCGACAAAATTAATTGTAGGCTTTTAAATTTTGCTTAATATGGTCATATTTTACAATATTCAACTCATAATTGTTGATACTTCTGGTGGACGATGTTCAATTTATACATATATAAATTATAAACAAACCAAATTGAAACAATAAGGTGAGAGACAATAAGGTGAGATAGTAATTTTTACGAAATCCCTGTATTATTACTTCTTTACTTATAGAGTATCTGTTCCTGTGTATGCCCAAGTTTCTGTTTTCCAAGAAGCATATTAATTAAATGAACAAAACTGTGTCCAAGAAATAATCTATTGCATAGAGGATTTAATGAAAACAAAATTGATGATGCTGTAATCACAAAGTTCCATGCAGGAATCAATGGTTATTGCTAAAATATGTTATTGGTGTATTGTCAATTTTATTTACTTATATATTACATTATTTAATCTCAATAATTTTAGGCTGGTAAGTCGTTTATTTACATACCTAACTTTTAACGTAACTACTGGTAGATTGTAGGAAATAATATACACATTGGAACAATTTAAGTAAATAAATGAATTAATATAATACATACATCAAGAAGTAATGTATAATTTTACAAAAAGCTGTATTAATCACTTTCGAAAATCATAATTGTTTTTTTTAGTAAGTCGCAGACAAATATTTGAGTTGAATATTACAAAATATGACCATATTAAGCAAAATTTAAATGCCTACAATTAACCTTGTTGATAAACACGATACTTCTTCCATGTATAGTAATGAACACACATAACTGGTTTACAGTTACAGTTTTACTAAATCTGAAGGGTCTAGTCTGTATTAGACAATTACAAAAGGATAATCCATACATTTTAACAGTAGAATAATCTGATTTTTGTTAAGAGTTATCGAAATGCCTGGAACTGGGACGGGCGATTGTTAGGTTAGAGCCTTTTTGATTTTTCTCTTCTTTACTTTTAAAGAGGCATTTAGTATTAATTACGATTTACTGGATTTACCTAATATAGATTTTTTATTAATTAAAACTGGTATAGTTCAAATTATCAGAAAAAAATATTTTTTGGATATAGATTTCTGTATCCGGAAACTTACTATTGTCTTCTAGATTTTCTACATTTAGTATTCATTTTAATTAAAATTTAATTTTTTTGAAGATCTTTAAAGTGAAAAGAAGAAGAATTTTAATTAACTAAAAAAATCAAAATAAAGTTAATTAACTTTGAGCAGAGTTCGACCTCGTCAAAAATAGCATCGATAGTCATTCCCCAGCCGCCTTTGACGCCGTTTTTTCTCGATCATACGGTATATATAATTGGAAATGGTTGTAAGCTGAGAAAAATGATGATTGTTTTACGTTAGACAACAATATAAACATATAGCAACAAATTAATGTTATAACGTAATAATGTAATTCTTTTAAAAAATATTGTTTCCTGCATTATATTAAAATTCTAAATAAAATGTATAAGAATATACTTTCAAGCACGATCTAATCTAAGCAACCGCCATGGACGTGACATAATTTTCTAAACAATTTCTAATTTTAAAATTCAAATTAATTTACGACTCACCTTTGGATGGATTTTTTGAAGGAACTAAGATTTAATTTAGTATAATAATACTCTTTTAAAAAATTTAAACTGTGCTATTATAAAATAATAGGAAAACTTTAATTATAAAGCTGTTGTACGAAAAAAGAATTTAAATCATTGAATGCTTTCCATTCCAAAGTTACCATTGATATACTACAATTAATTTCGCCATATATAATAGTCCCTCTAAAACACATTTTGAATGGTTGTATAGAAAAAGGAGTATTTCCCAAAATTTTTAAGGTGGCTGTTATAAACCCAATATACAAAAGCAATATTCATACAGATGTATCCAATTATAGACCCATATCTTTACTGTCGATATTTTCAAAAATTTTTGAGAATGTCCTAAAACTGAGAATCAACAGTTTCTTTGAAAATAACAATATCATATCTCCAAATCAATATGGATTTCAGGAGGGGAAATCAACCCAAGATGCAATTTTACATTTAACCGAAGAAATATATAAATCATTGGATTCTAACACACCAGCCCTTGTAGTATTTTTGGACCTCAAGAAGGCTTAATAAATGCCTTTATTGTCAAAAAATGTTTCAATTTGTAGACAAAGGTAAACTAACAAACAAAGTAAAAAAACAAGGTACACAAACAAACAAACAAAAGATAATACAAAACATTATACAAATAATATTGTCAGTCTTATTGTTAAAATAAACATTTATAAATGTTTATAGTATCAAAGAACAAAAAATAAAAATAATATTCAAAAATATTTAGCTAGTTTATAGTAAAATATCAATGACCTCTAAATAAATTCATTTCGATGTCATTAGTAAATATAGCAATAGCAAACAGTAGACCAGTGTTTACAAGATCAAATTTTATTTTCAAAATATAATTCATTTACGGCGTAGAAAGCCTTGTCTAGTAAATAAGAGTTCAATTCTTTGCGAAATGAAAAAAATGATGTTATGGATTTGATTTCAAATGGCAGGTGATTGTGCATTTTTTTCGAGTTGTATAATATTGAACTTTTAACTAACTCTGAGCGTGTGGTAGGTAGATATGATAGTAGGTATGATCTTGCTCCACGTTCCTGAGTGGATAAGTGTGAGATGGCCTTTCTTGAGAAGCTGATACATGTTTACGTATTAGGCAAACGGATTCAAATATAAATAAGGAAGGAAGAGTCAATATTTTTATTTTTTTAAAAAGTCCCGGCAATGAGTTCTGCTGTATAATCCCAGTGAATATCGAACAGCTCTCTTCTGGAGCCTGAAAATGCGGTCAAATTGAGTCGCACAACACATACCCCAGAATGGAAGGGCATACCTGAGGTGCGACTCAAAAAGTGCATAATAAACAGTTTTAGCCACTGACAAGTTAAGCTCCTTAGAAACAGACCTTAATGCAAAACAGGCAGAGCTCAATTTTTCCGACAAAGCTTCCATATGTATGTCCCATTTCAGAGAATTGTCCACAACAAGCCCTAAGAATTTTACAGATTTGACGACGTCAATGGTGGTGTTGTTAAGTACAAAAAGCTGCAACGAGTTTTTATACGACAAAGCTTTAGTTTTAGAAATGTTGAAACTTAGGAGGTTCGAATTGCACCAAGATTTAATGGTGATTAAGTCATTTGATATAATCCTATGAAGTGCCGTGATGTCCTTGTTGCTCCAACTGATGCTAGTGTCATCCGCAAAAAGACATATTTTGCCACTGATGTTTATGTTAGCAATGTCGTTAATAAAAAGAAGAAACAAAATAGGGCTTAGTACTGAGCCTTGTGGTACTCCACATTCTATTGGCTTGCTAGAAGACAACGTGGTATCCACCCTCACAAGTTGACTTCTGTTGCTCAGATATGACTTAAACCATTCGAGAGATGATCCCCTGAACCCATAGTGCTGCAGTTTATTAATTAAGATCTTATGATTTACACAATCGAACGCCTTAGAAAAATCACAGAAAATTGTTGCTGTAGAATGATGGTTGTTTAGGCTGGAGTAAACTTTATTAAGGAGGGAAAACATAGCGTCATTTGTGGACTTGTTGCTTAGAAATCCAAATTGATATTCAGTAAGTATTTTGTACTTAAACAGAAAAGATACCAGCCTTCTTTTAACCAACCTTTCTATGATCTTAGATAGTGTTGGAAGGAGTGCAATTGGGCGATAGTTAGAAGCTTGACATTTGTCTCCTCCTTTATGCAGAGTAATGATTATTGCCGTCTTAAGACATTTTGGAAAAATACCATTTTGGAACGGCATGTTTATTAAAGTTGTTAGGTGATTCAGAGTGCTCTCTGGCAGATTCGAAAACATTTTTAAAGTTAGCCCGTCGGTCCCAGAAGAGGATTTATTTTTGATGGTATTAATTGTACTGCGAAGCTCTTCTAAAACTACGGGCGAAAAAAAGAAACTGTAAGTTTACAATATCATTAGAGAGATAAGAAAGTGGATCATGAGGAGGACATATGGTATTAGTTAAGTTTTTCTCTACATTTACAAAGTAATCGTTAAGGTTCTCAGGTGAGGTAGAGATATTGCTAGACGAAGAAGCTTTGTTTCTCAACTCATTCACAATAGACCATGTTTCTTTAGCAACATTACCAGAATTGACTATTCTCCTATTATAATAAAGGTCCTTAGCGGCTCTTATAGTCTTATGATAAATTTTTCTGTATAGTTTTACGTAATTGTGGAAGAAGAGACTATCTGAGAATTTTTTTAAGTGACATAATGAACGCATGTTTTTAGAAGATATACGTAGACCTTTAGTGGTCCAAGCTTTATTATGCTTATTTTTTATAAGCCTAAGAGGAAAGGATTTGAACGCTAGACTGGTTAATGTTTTTACGAAAATAGAAAATTCGGTGTTGACATCATAAGCGCTAGTATCCCAGTTGGTTGTTTTACATAAGTGGCTGAACTTTTGAGCATACTTTTCTGAAAAAATACGGCATAATTTACGAGGGGCATTTTTGATTTTGGACTTCATCGAAAATTCAGTTAAAACTGCTTCATGATCACAAAGACCCGAGCTAAAGACGTTGCAGGCAATGGAGTTAGGATCAAAAGATGACACAACATAGTCTATAGTACTAGAACTGGTATTGGATATTCTGGTAGGTGAGCCTACATGCATGGCTATTCAAAAAAAGAATCAAAAATGGACTGAAGAAACTCCTGAGCAGCACATACACTAAGAAAGTCAATATTAAGATCACCACACAAAATTAATTTGCTTTTTAAGGGCAGGGACTCAAGCAAGCTTAGTAGATTATGACAGAATAATTGCACGTCAGAGTCAGGTGTTCTATAAATACAAATTATGTAAAGGTCATAAGCATTATTGTGGACAATGGAAAATTCGAATACCCCTATCTACATCTTTTTCAGATAACAAATCATTGTACCTAGTTACCTCGGAAAAGTCGTTGTTTAAGGACATTATCATAGTACCTCTATGAGAAAAATTTGTTCTATTAAATCTGGCCACTGTGGTATAATTTTTAACAAACACAGGCTCATCAAAATTTAACCAGTGCTCAGTTATGGCAATGATATCTGGAAATTCAAGTTCTTCTAGTAAAGATATAATTCATCTGTTTATGTCTTAAGGACTGAATATTAATAAGGGAATAGACCAAGCTTGCTATCGCTTAATTTTCAGGGGTGCTTGATCCTCTGTTTCAACGTCAATTCAACTAAAATTTTTACTCTTATTTGGGGAGCCACTGAATAATATTTGCCATGACTTTCCCTAATCTTTTGAAGTCGTAGAAGACTCTCCACAGAAAAGAATGACCTGAAAGCTGAAAGATCTGCATCAACTTCAGTTGAACCAATACCATAGGCGTTGTGGAAGCGGTAGTACAACTTTGATACGGTGGACCATAAAGAGCTACTGAAAACTTTGGAATGTGTTGGTTTTCGAGGGAAACATTTAAGTCTAATGGAGAGTTTTCTAGCCGACAGAACACAAATAGTGAAAATAGAAAATGAATTTAGTAAACCTAGTATAGTTAAATAAGGAGTCCCACAGGGTACTGTTTTAGGGCCTATTTTATTCAATATTTATAAAAACAACTTATTTGATTTATCTTCTGATGGGAACATAATTGAGTTTGCCGACGATACTACCATATTTTATAGCGACAAAAATTGGGCTAATCTCAGAACAAAAGTAGAAAATGACCTACCGCGCATTGTTAATTTTCTAAGCAAAAAACGAATGACAGTAAATTTTGACAAAACCTGCTTTATACCATTCGGCATTTATAAAGACAGTCTACCACTTTTTGAAAATTTAGAGGTAAAAAACACATGTCAATGTGTGAATTACACGATAAGAAGAGCAGTAAAAGTTAAGTATCTGGGTATTTTTATCGACAGTCACTTACGTTGGGATCATCAAATTACATATATATGCCAAAAAGATAAAGAAATTTATTAGCCATTTTAAACATCTAAGAAATATTCTAAATATGAAAAGATCTCCAGATATTGTACCATGCCTTGGTTGAATCGCATTTGACATATGAAATAGTAGCTTGGGGTGGAGCCAGTAACACACACACATACATAGACTACAGGTACTACAAAAATGGATCTTAAAAATAATTCATGCTAGAGTGAGAACATTGCCCAACAAAGACACTATTCAGGGAATCCAGTGTTGTGGACATTAAACAGCTCTTCTGTCATTGATTTACTTATCACAAAGTACACTCATAGAGCAGATTATCTCAAAGGAATCATCCCTATGAGGCTGCGCAATAAAAAAAATGTCACTTGCCTAAACCAGTAAGAGCACATACACAACTTAGCTTCTATTACCTTGGAGCAAAATTATATAATATGATACCATTGGAGCTTAGAACTACATCCTCTATATATGTTTAAAAAAAATCCGTCTGTAGGTAATTATGAAGGGCAGATTGTTTGCTGATACTGTTCTCAATTCAAGGATTTTTACGGTGAGATGAAATACTAAGTAATTCTTTTCTCTTTGTTTTAGTTGGGTTAGGTTGTATCTAAGGGTCTGATTATTCCTTGTTAATATTGTTTATACTCTGTTTATGTTTTTAATTTAGATAATATTTATACGAACAAGTCTTTGACTTTATAACGTATACTATTTATTTATTTATATGTATTTATATGTATTTATTAATAAATTATTATTATTATTTCCGATTACCATGCAGTGTGTTTAACTCCGTGAATCATCATAAAACATTTCTATGGCTCCTTTCAGTTCAGTTGGATTGATTTTGTTTTGCTTTATAAAAGAAAAAAGTCAAAGTCTAGCTGGTAAAATTGTACGTTGAATAGGAAAATTAGTTCACTTCAGGCGCCGACTGTAGGTTCACGTACGAGTAAATAAAAATATACGTTCCTCTTTGGATTAAATTGTTTTACACTTACAGTAAACTGCTGTTCTTATAGCTATTTATGTAACTAGTACCTAAAATGATGTTTTTTAGGACGAATCATTACTGTTTGCGGACAGAGGCGTTAGCCGAGTCCGAAATAATAGATGAGTCTAAAAACATAATTAAACACGTGTTATACACTATTGTTGTCATACGCTTTTTACAGTTTTTTAGAACGCATATTTGCAAATTTTCCATATTTGAAATTATAATGTTTGAAAAAAGGATTGGCTTATAAATTCATATCTTAGTAACGAGTTTGTTTATTTCATCGCATTTTGACATGTCATTCGAAATTTGTCACAAAATCACACAAATTCATCAACAATTTAAAATGTTCCAAAATCCCGAACATATTGCTAATAAGGCCAAAGAAATCGTGTTGGATTTACTTCCTGTGAAGTCTCGTGCCATTTACCAGAAAGAATATGATGTTTTTAATGAATGGAAGACAAAAATGGCGTATTCGTTGTAAATGAAGATGTATTGCTAAATTATTTCCACGAAAAAGTAAGTACCCTAGGTACCTATTTAAAAGAGGCTTTTAAAATTAAAAATATTCTTAAATTACAGTCACAAACATTCAAACCATCGTCAATTTGGTCAGAAATATTCCATGCTGAGAGCAGTGTTAAGTGTTAAAAGAAGAAGATATTTATATTGACAAATTTCCAAAACTTATTGCTTTTGAAGAGAATTCGGTTGGTTACGAGCCTAAAAAAGTCTAGGTTTTGTCCATAAAAGAGATCGGTGATTTTTTTTGGCCACGGCTGAGTGATGAAACTTATTTACTTACTAAGGTAAGTTTGCGATAATGATTTTTAAAATATATAGATGGTTTCTTATTCCATTGTATTTGATTTTAGGTAGCTCTTGTCATTGGCCTTTGTGGAGCATGTAGAGAGAGAATTGTACTCTCTACGAGTGCAAGACATCATAGAAAAGACAACAGCTGCCTTTTTAGTTACCCTTGCCCCGGATACAAAAACTAATATAAAAGAGTGTTTCCGGTGGTGAACGAAGGGAACGTTGTCAATCCAGTTGAGTTGTATAGAAAATATGCTTGTCTTAGGCCAAAAAATGTACCACATGATTATGTCTTCATCTCTTATCGTAAAGGAAAATGCACCGTGCAACGAGTCGGCATTCATTCATTTGGGAAGATGCCATCGATTGTAGCAGCATTTTTAAAGTTGTCGAACCCAAACGAATATACAGGTCATTGTTTCCGACGTAGTTCTGCTACTCTTGCTGCAGATGCAGATGTGGATTTTACATCGCTGAAACGCCTAGGAGGTTGGAGGTAAAAATTTTAATATTTTCCGATCTTGTTCTAAACAACAATAATTATTTAGGTCGTCCACAGTGGCCGAAGGTTACATAGAAGAATCTATTGAGAAAAAGAAGAAAGTTTGCAAACTGCTAATGGGGGAAAAGAAAATCGCGACCACTTCCACGGATGTATTACCAAGTACATCATCGTTCGCATTTACTCCACCTCATCAGAAAGTAAATTTACCTGCCAATGGAGGAGTCGTTTCGATTGCAGATGCAAGTTTTCAAAATGCACAAAATTGTTCATTTCATTTTTATTTTTCCAAATAACTTAGCTTTTGATATTGTTAGTATTTAATAATTTAAAAATCAAATACAATGGAATAAGAAACCATCTATATATTTTAAAATCATTATCGCAAACTTACCTTAGTAAAGTAAATAAGTTTCATCACTAGCCGTGGCCAAAAAAATCACCGATCTCTTTTTATGGACAAAACCTTAGACTTTTTAGGCTCGTAACCAACCGAATTCCTCTTCAAAAAAGCAATAAGTTTTGGAAATTTGTCAATATAAATATCTTCTTTAACACTTAACACTGCTCTCAGCATGGAATATTTCGACCAAATTGACGATGGTTTGAATGTTTGTGACTGTAATTTAAGAATATTTTAATTTAAAAGCCTCTTTTTAAATAGGTACCTAGGTACTTACTTTAAACAAATAACTTAGCTTTTGATATTGTTAGTATTTAATAATTTAATTATAAATATATGTATAATTTTATGTGATTTTGTGACAAATTTCGAATGACAAAATAAAACAACCAAATAACGAATTTAGACATTTTAGTCCATAAAGGTTGCCATGACGACCTTTACGGCCTAGGCCGAAAAAGAAACATTTTACGGACTGAAATGAGTCCGTAAAATAGCTGTTTTTGGGAGCGTATGACAAAAAAAATATTTATATAATTACTTGTCTGTTGTTTTAATATGCTGTGTCTATGGAAATCTATTTTCTTCTACGTCATGTTTCTGAATTTATCTATAACTAAAATAAAGAAATAATTAAAAAAATGTAATTACAGTAAACTGCATTTTGTTATATTGAGTTTGTAATTCTGACATTAATGATGAAAATACTTCTAAAAACAGAAATTAGTTCTTAACTTAAATGATTATATTTTTATTTTTGTGAAATTTTGATGTATGATGAAATGACTGGAAATAGTAAATTACACTTTACTATCGAAACATAAGCCCGATTTACAGAATCTTATTTTTTTTCAACCTTTCAAAAACTAAAGTTTTGTCATATAAAAGTACTATACAACCTTTTGTACTTAATAACACCACTATTGACGTCGTGGACTCTGTGAGATTCTTAGGACTTGTTGTAGATATCTCGTTAAACGGGGACTTGCACATCGAAGCCTTATCAAAGAAACTAAGCTCTGCCTGTTTTGCGCTAAGATCAGTTTCTAAAACTTAACTCATCAACCTCTAGAATGGTC
This sequence comes from Sitophilus oryzae, assembly GCF_002938485.1. Taxonomy (NCBI): domain Eukaryota; kingdom Metazoa; phylum Arthropoda; class Insecta; order Coleoptera; family Curculionidae; genus Sitophilus; species Sitophilus oryzae. The sequence continues at coordinate 277,469 of NW_022147288.1, read as the reverse complement.
TATTATGCCCTTTTTAAGTCGCATCTTCGTTATGCCCTTCCATTCCGGGGTACTTGCTGCGAGACAAAATTTGATCGTATTTTCAAACTTCAAAAAAGAACAGTTCGATAGTTATTGGGACTAAACAGTAGAACTCACTGCCAGAATTTCTTTAAAAATTTCAAAATACTGACTCTTCCTTCCTTATTCATTTTTGAATCCGTTTGCTTAATCCGCAAGCACATATTCTCCATTCCGGAAAGGCCTTCTCACAACTATCCACTTAGGAATGCGGAGCACGATATTTATCTGCCAACCCCGAGCTCAGAACTAGTTAAGGACTCAATACTGTACAATGCCAAGAAAATGTACAATCATTTGCCTTCGAATATCAAGTCACTTTCATTCTTTCCCGCATTTCGCAAAGCTCTGATATCATACTTACTGGAGAGAGCCCTCTATGCAGTAAACGACTTTTTTGTTCATGTTTAATCATGAACAATTTTGAATTTTAAAATTTTGATCATCTCACACACTGGTTAAAGGTCTAGTATTTAATATTTAATATTTTATAACTCTTGATTTTATGATATATAACATGATTTTATCCATTTAGTTTTCCTCTTGTAAAATTTTCTAGATACGCCTGTGTTCTGCAATGGGCTTCAAATGGTATTTAACAAGAGTTGCAATTAGAAGATCCTGCAGAATACTGTAATGGAATCAGAATATCAGAAACGTCAACTAATGTGCCTACTTAACTAAACAATGAACTAAACACTCGTGTTCATACTTGTTTTAGTGGCAGTTTAGTAGTTAGTAGCACATGATGGGGGACTCTACTCGACCGTCAAAATAGAATCGGATGGATCCAGAAGACTAAACTACTACACTAAACTACTCTACTAATTTGTACTGTCCGCACGCACTAAATTACTAAATTACTCGCTACTCGACTAAATTACTAGCCGTGTCTGAACTAGGCTTAAGGTTCGTTTAATTCAATGTAGTAAAATGTAGTTAGTGTGCCTCACAAAGAGTGCCTATTAAAAGAACGACTCGAACCACTGATTGAGGACATTGTTGTACATTTTGTATTTCAAAATCAATAATACAAAAATATAGTGATTGATTAATTAACAATTAATATCCCTCCCATTTAAAGAAATATCACTAAAGAAATAAAAAAATACGTTTTAGTTTCGCCATTTGACATGGTCATAATTACAAATTATAAATAATATCAATAAATAAAATTATAAATAATGTAATTCGTGTTAGCTAAGGAATATCTCAAAAAGGTCATGCCACGTGGAAACGAACCCGACTAATCTCCCTGGAATACCCGCATAGCCGATATCCATATACCAGAGAGTTAATTAATCAATAGGTTTTTATTTTGTACCATTTCATATACGTCTAGGCAGAAAACAGGCATTAAAAATATACGTACATTAATCTTTCTGTAAGGTAAATTTACTAATATTATAAATATACTTATAGTCATCTCACTTTAATTCATAATATATCAATACATACCTATAATAAGGGAATAGAAGACTAAAGTCTGTATAGGGTGGCCAAACTGGAGACTTTTAAAGAGAAACGCCGTTTTCTATAAGAGATAGACGGAAACTAATATCAATTTCTGGAGTTCATTTTTATCAAAAACATAATGGTAAAAACCGCATCGTTTCGGAGTTATGGGGTGTTTTGTTCCAAAACATTTCCAAAGCACCTTTTTACTTAGAATTTAATGGTTTAAGAATATATATTTTTTTTAATTAATAATTTAAGAGTTATTAACGGAATAGTTGATTTTTATTGGTCATTACACCCTGTATATTTTTAATTCACTAAAAAGGACTTAAAATTATCTTTCCAAAAATATAGCACAGAAGTCCTCTTCAAAATATAGAATTTTTAAGATTACCCACTTTCAACTAACAGGCTTTGGATCTCTTATTGATGATCTGCCCATAACCATGAAACTGGGAAACGTATTTTCCAACAATATGAGGCACCGTCTCACAATACTGAAATTATCAGCAACTTTTTGCAGCCAATTTCGAGAATAATTGGACAGTTGACCAACGTGCCAGCAGTTGGCCATCTTAACACATATGGATTTTTATCTATGAGGAAGAAGGATCCTATTTTTATTTTTTTGTATACTCTAGACAAGAATTAGAAGTGCCTCCTTAGCAATTATGCAAGAGTAGATTAGTTAATTAATTAATTCTGCGAGAAATGTTCAGAAACGGTCCCGTCTGTGCATAAAAGAAAACGGTCGACGATTTCAAACACATCCTGTTTTGGTTTGTTATTTATCATTATTGTTATTATAGTTTAAATGTGTTGTTTTTGGTAAATATAGTTTTAATTGTTATAAAATTCTGCATCGTTAATTGTAAATATTATTTTCGTTTTAATTACTGCTGACAACTACCGGTAAGCATTTGTTTTCTGCATGACGGCCGTCGCAGTCTAAAGCCTACTTATTCCAAGATGGCGAATTAAAAAAAATCTCTATATTTCGAAAAGGAATCGAGCAAACTGTATTTTATATGCGATACTTTTGGAAAGGTAATTTTAAGTTCCTTTCAATGAATTAAAAATATAGAGGGAGTCCCAAAAAATCAATTCTTGTGTTGATAAGTCTTTAATTGTTACTTTTAAAAAATTATATTTAAACCATTTAATTCTACGTAAGAAGGTGCTTTGAAAATATTTTCATAGAAACACAAAATTTTCCATAGTTACCCCGGATTTTTCAAAATGCACATTTTAGAAAAACAACCTGTAACTCTGACACCGTAATAGTAAAGATGTTCGGGTTTTGCCATTATGTTTTTGATGAAAATTGAACTCCTGACATTAGTCAAGGTCCGATTAAATTTATATCTCCCAAACTAAAATTTCAAAAAAAGTCATTCTATACTAGAAATTCATTTACCCAGCAGTAGTTATAAAAAGCATTTTTGGTAAACTCTGTCTCAAATAGTTCCTGAATTTTTTTTTTAAAAGGTACGATTAAATTTATATCTCCGAAACTAAAGTTTCAAAAAAAGTCATTCTATACTAGAAATTCATTTACCCAGCAGTAGTTATAAAAAGCATTTTTGGTAAACTCTGTCTCAAATAGTTCCTGAAATTTTTTTTTAAAAGGTACGATTAAATTTATATCTCCGAAACTAAAGTTTTAATCTATCTCCAATTTCCGTCCAATCCAATCCAAACCAATCCCAAATACAATTTGACCAACACAATTTGAATATATTTTGAAAAACTAATTCATTGTTATGATCTACAAATAAAAATCAATGATTAAAATAATGATGCATCAATATATTATCGTATATAATAATTTTAAAAAACATGCAGTTTTTTAGTAGAATGCGATCCCCTTTTAAAAATATTTATAATAAAACATTTGAAATAGATATAAAAGTTTATTTAAAATATATAAGAATTTAAAATTATTAGATACAAACTTTTTTCATTGGAAATGAAGCAAAGTTCCCTGGAACTTTTAGCTTTACTTGCAAAATTCAAGTTTTGAAATTCTGCTACGTAAAGTTTTCAAGCTTTAATAGATAATTTATAACTGAATAGCAAAGTATATTTTTCGCGTGTTTTTAAATTCTACATAAAAGCTAGAGAATTTAATTTTTTTTCAATATTAAAATATCTTATTGTATATTTTTCATTAAGAGGCTATTTTGAATTTACTCAGTCAGTTTACAGTACTGACTTGGATTCTTTAACCCTGATACTCGTAAACAAATTTTCCTAACCAGTAAAAAATGCTTAACCGTTTTAGAGGGGATACATCAACTCCAGTCGTCAGAAACAGGAAACAGAAAGAATAACGGAAAACTAATTTAAAATGTCTAAAATTCCAGGTAGGGTCAAAAACTTTATAGTTGTTTTGGAGGTTTATTCCAAAACAAATCTTCATTGTAATAGACATTTATATTTTTTAACTTACTGTAATAACTCCTACTTTACCAATTAATGTAAGACTTTGTACGAAAAAATAAATGAAGTAATTATCTACTGATGCAACATAGCAAACCAATTTAAGTTCAGTTGATTGGTGGATTCAATCGATTTCTTTATAAAATATTTAAAATGTTTTTTCTTTGTTAGTTGACAAGAACGACCACCTGAAAATTGCATCCGGGTTTTCCAATACATGTTCCTTGTTTGATCCCGTCGATCTCCGTGATTAACTGGCTCGACAAAAGTTAATTAATTTTTGTACAGCATTGAAAATTGTAAAATCTTTTGTCCTTTATTACAACGTAATTTCCAAAAATTCTCACTTAATCTCCTGTCAAATACATCCTATGGTCAAAAAAGCGTAAAGTATATAAAGAAAAACTAAAAAATAAAATACTCATCGATCCAAAACTGTTATATTTCAATAAATTTTAATAAAAAATGACAGCGATACAAAAGATATATAAAAATTCTTGTTCCTCAATAAGAACTGGAAATAAAATATCAAAACCATCTAAAATATCAAAAGGATTAAGACAAGGGTGTTGCCTGCCGCCAACTTTATTTAGAATATATGTTAACCAAGTTTTAAAGCCGTGTAAAAGCAAGTGTAGAATCATGGGCATACCAATAAGTGAAAATTCTTGCTTATACACTTTGCAATTCGCTGTCGACCAGGTTATTTGTGCCGGAGATAAAGATGACTGGGAATATATGACACGAAAACTTAAAGAGGAATACCAAGTTTGGGAACTGGAGATGTATATCACAAAAACTAAATATCTCTGCATTGGATCGGATCATACAGCAATAAAACTGGATAATGAATACATACAAACATGTAACCTAGGCGACAAATACTTAGGCGTTACTTTCGATAAATCCGGGAAAGACGACAACGAAATAAGCTCAAGAATAGTTAAGTTAAGAGATGCAATAAAATGTCTGAATAATATACTCTGGAGTAACGAAATAGGTAAAGAGAGAAAACTCAGAATTTATGATGCGATAATCAAGAGCACTTTGTTATGAGAAAATGCAACTAATAAGTAAAACATTGCCAAAAAGGGATGAAAAATTCAAAAAAGGTGTGACAACATTCAGAAAAGGCCGTACTGACAAAATATCCTGTATTATAAAGTGCAGAAATACTAGTTGTACCATTATGATTAATTTATCTATTTCAGTATTCACATAATAAATAACTCTAGAAAAATACATACCCCTTTAACCGCTTTTAAGTTTAATTAGAAACAACGAAAACAATCTTCTACAATTACCTCTTATGGCTTTAGTACTAGCCAACATTATTACATTGTAACGTGCCAAAAGTTCAATAGACTATTTTATTTGTTCTCTTCAATTCTTTAATACTTGTAGATATTATTATTAGTCTAAAATATCGTTCAGCCAATTCAGTAAACCTATAATAAATAAATAGTACTTACATGTTAACAAAAGTAATTATCCCATTCTTATTTTTAACTAAATATATTTTACACTTAATGACATTTTTTTTGTAGCACAAAACTAGTTCGATTTAATAAAATTTAATATTTATTTTAGACGAAATAGATAAAATAATTCTTTTCGCCGTTAATCTTTGAATTGAAACGCCAAATAATTATTTATATTTCTTATTAACGTTACTATTAGGCAACCCAAAATTTACTAATAAACTGATTATATATTTTTATATTTTATATAATAAGCGGTAATTAATGAGTCTATCTCATCAAGTTTCTACAAGAAACGTGCCTTTACAATACCCTTTGGGTGGCGCGTAATAAATAACGTTTAGGTAAAATTTTCAAATTTTCAGTTAAAAAATATATTATCTTGAAAACGTAACAACAACGGTAGCATATTTCATATCAATTAAACTTTTAGTTACGTAATCGAGGGCTTGTTTTAAATTCATTGTTGGCAAACTTTGGACATATTCGGCGCCGGGCTGACTAACTGGAATTTAAATTGCGTGCTGGAGATTTAGGTGGTAGCTCTGCTGCAAAAAATGTCAAGTTGCCGCATTTATTTATTTATTTCCTGACATTGTCATTCGTTTTGACACTTCAGTTTTGTATTACGAGTTTTTGGTTTAAATAAATAGTATTGCGATACTTAAAGCCAGAAAATGTTTACTAGCGAACCTTGCAGTCGAACATTGTTCTTTTTAGAACCTATTTTAGTGCGAAGTGTAAAAAAAGCGTAATAAAATATTTGATAGCTTAATAGCTGTAAAAAACTCATCGCAACTTTATTACAATATTTTGAACGAGAAAGCGGTAGTAATGGCCCTTTATGACTTTTAAGTGATGTTAAGTAGGTGAGTTTTATTAATGTAACTAATCACTGTTTATATATTTATAGTTAGTTTATTTTTGTTTCCTAATGGTGCGTCCAGACCTGAGGAGTCGAGTGCGAGACGAGTGCGAGACATTCCAAATTTGCGGTGTTTTTCAAAGGATGGAGGGGTCTCGCAAGTGCCTCGCGACCGTCTGGCGAGACAACCCACGGAGCCTTGTTGCTATCCGTTCCCTGTCGGTTTTTCAACGGCCGAGAGAGAGAGATCAAAGAAAGCTAGCAGCCAAGTCTGGACGTGTTTTTGGTAGGCTCGCTCGACTGCGAGATATTAGCTCTGATATTATAGTGCATATTGAAATGGAGACTTTCAGGAAGAAGATCAGCTGAAATTAATCGATTTATATAAAGAAAAACCAATATTATGCAATCCAAAAGATAAAGAATATTAAAAAAACACGATGCGTGAGTAGATATGTGAATAAAACTTGGGAAAAATGTAAAAAAAAATATTTCTCTACTGGCAACATACAGAAAGGAGATTATTATAGGAATATTAATTATTATTGAATCTTGTTACCTAGTAAATTAAATATACAGGGTGAGCCAACTATAAAGTTCATTATTTTATTTGTTTTCAGAATTATTATAAAGTGTTTTAGAATTATTAAAAAAATTGAAAAACTGTAGAGAAGGATAAGATACACATTTTAAAATTATTATAGAGTATAAGGGTGGTTCAAAATAGTGTTACGGATATAACATGGTTTTCTAAATGTAACATTATTTTTTTATAATTTTTAGATTCTGCGTAAAATTTTATAACTTTTTTTATGTATAATGCGAGATATAATGTTATATACCTAAAACTAATAGTTTTTGTAATATTTCAATTTGCTTAAACAAAAAATGTTAGATTTCAGAGCCGTAAATGTCATTAATGCTATTGTTTCTGAAGTTGGAGTGCTAAAATTTGTTAGTTAGTTTAATTTAATAGTTTTATTTAAGTTAGTTTAATTTGATAGTTTTATAGGGACGAAGATAGAGATATAGGTAAAGATATTTTAGTTAGATGCTACAGTGTGTTCAACATATATTTATGAGTTTCGACTATTTAAAATAGAATTTGTAAATTCTATTAATAGAATTTACAAATTTTGCGTCACTGGCACTTTTTACCACCGAAATCTAATATTTCTTTAAACAAATTGAATTATTACAAAATCGATTATTTTAGATATGTATATAATATGATATGCAAAAAAAGTTACCGAATTGCACGTAGAATCTAATAAAATAAAAAATAGGGTATTCCTATTAAAACATACCGCGTGTGAGTGAGTCATAGTGTTATTTTTTCTCGAATAAAGTAAGAAAATACCGAGGGTCCCATTTAAAAATCACATGTTGTAGTTATTTCCGGTGAAACCGGAAGTGGCCGAAAACAATTGAATATGTCAATCAATCCTAATTTATGTCATATACTAGCATACCAAATCTCGTTTTTTTATCTGAAAAAATAAAAAAGTTATAGGGGGTGAGCCACTTTTGAGACGCACCCGGTATATCCGTAACACTTTTTGAAGTACCCTGTATACTCTACAGCAATTTTCAAATGTGCTTTGTTCTAAAAAACGAATTTTGTAAAAGTCGTGTCGTGTCTCGAAATAAATGAAGGGTAAAAGGGGAAAAAATCGACGATGAATAAAATACGACCCCCCCCCCCAAACCATCATTATAAAGATACAAATATTTATTACTTATGCGTTATTATTTGCTGCAGGTTTTTCATCGGACATGTTTACACAAACCACCTTTCACTATGATCCAACTCGCTTGTCTCGCGGCAGGCTTGCGTCAAAAAATGGATAGAAAATGTCTTGCTCTCGTCTCGCACTCGTCTTGCTCTTGCCTCGCTCTTGTCTCGCTCTTGTCTTGCTCTCGTCTCGCACTCGACTCCTCAGGTCTGGACGCACCATAACATATTTTGATTAAAAGAAAACATATGACAGTAGACAACGCTGTGCCGGTCAAGCTTAATCGCCTAGCTAAAAGTTTATTTGGTATGAACTGTAGATTAAAACCAGAGGAACGAATTACTGAAAAATCCGGTGGCTCTCAATATTTTTAAAGAGCATTTTTTTTAATTATCAAAATTAAATAACTCAGTTATTTTGGACTCATTTGAAATTTGTCTTTATTCAGGTTAAAAAAATGTCTTTGTTGCCTTACAAGAAATATTCTTGTTTGTGTACTATTCGTAGTGCTGCCATTATGTCAATATTTCTGAATATAAATATCTATTGTTTGAGAGCATCAGAAATATCAAATAAATAAAAAAATAATTAGAGAAAGACGAGTGATAGAATGAATTAAAGTAAGACTAACGTAGAAACTGTTTGCAAAGATTGTTCCATGTGCTTTGCCAAGTGACGCGTCGTAAAGTCAGGTGTGTTACAGGAATTAGTAAAAACTTCCGAAGTTCTAAAACAATTTAAACTTTAAAATTTTACATCCCAAACGCTGCTTTAACTTTTCAGATTTTCGTTATGTGGTTTAAAACCTGCATACTGGATATCTTTATTTTCTACACGCTCTATATTATTACTAAATCGTAATAAAAGTCAATACTGTATCGGTTTAGAAGATTTTCTATTAAATTTTTATCAATTTAGAGGAATAAAAGAGTAAATGCAGATTTAGCAGAATTGATCGTCTCAATATGGAAATTAAAGATTGGACTGAAGCATCGATGCGGGTTTATATCTTCTATAAAACTAAAATGAAATTACCCCTTTAAAGACTAAGCTCCTCAAAGCTTTCATTATATTGCCGCATTGCGTAATATAAGAAAGACATTACTTTGCAATAATTTGAAATCACTCAGTGTTCATTTAATGGAAGCGCTTCTTTGATGATTTACCTTTTCAGTAATGTAATTTTATACTTTAATGATATCTTAAATCTTTCAAATTTTGCCAAACCATAAATTTTGATAATAGAATTATTCACCGAACGGCTGCTTTTAGCTTGTTTCGAATAAATGAATTTGCCATGTATACCAATATGTGTATCATATCAATATATCTATATATTACGCTCAATAGTTGAATTCGGGCAATGCCCGAGAAAAATACGCGAATCTAGTTTTGAGCTAGGAATATTTCCCAAACGCGAATTTAATTGCATTGGTTTCACTCTTTTTGGTTGGATTGGTTTAGTTATTTGGCGAGTTGGTTAGCGTGGTTATTTGGACGGTGTTAGTTCATTGGTTAGTTGGTTTATCGGGTTTGGGAAATATTCCTTGCTCAAAACTAGATTTGCGTATTTTTTTCGGGCATTGCCCGAATTCGACTATTGAGCGTAACATATACTAAGGGCTGGCAAAGGTTAGTCTTGGGTCGAGATTTCCGTATGTAAGAAGAGTACAATGCGTTTATAATGTACTGAACAAAGAGGGGACAGTAAACACGTTGCCAAACGTATGAAATAAACCGAGAAACTGTGCACATCGCTAAGAGACGTGGAAGGGGATATAGCAGATTTGTCGCAGTTGACCGGTCGACCCAATCAATACCTCTGTCAGTACTTAAAGTTCTAGGGAACGGTGTACGTCATGCGTTCAGCTTCACGATTTAATTACGTCTCGTGATACTTAATTTGTTCATTTATTAACGAATCGTTGTAATTTTCCCTATAGCTTGAATTTTTTTAAGTGCAAGCTAGAAACACTTGCATTTTTGGTAAAAATAAGTGGAATTGAGTGAGTGTTCGATAGTGGTCGCGCTATTAGAACTCTGAATTCAAAAATCGATATCTCGAAATCTATTAGAAATAATAGATTGTAGTTTTTTTAAAGAACTTTGTTAATATTTCTGCTGTATTTTCTTTGTAGACAGTATGTGAAAATCTTTATCAATAAAAAAATTACACAATTGCTCAAAATTGCTATGCTCTAAAAGTAAATGGATGGATCGTTTACAATTTTTGAATAGAAAAAACAACCTTATCGAATTTTTCTTATGTAAACATATTGTAAAATATCCGATCTTGAAAATAAAAAAAAGTTTCAATATCTAAAGTGGTTCTTGAGTTATGGCCTGTTATGTGTTAAAAAGTTGAATTTTTAAATTATCGCGATTACTGACGTTTTCTCGTTATAAAAAAAATGACACATTCACGATATCCTTATAATTCCATTTCAGATACTCAGAAACATGTCTAATGATTTTATCTAGTTCTCTTGAAAAAAAAATTCTTTTAAAAATAAGCGGTTTGCGATCGTGATTTTACTTTACTTGATAGGGAAAGGCGTACCGGCAACGCCGCAACAGCACTCCGTCGCATTTCTCTCACTCCAACTTAATAAGATCCCTATGCGATTTACTTCCACACATGTAAATGCCGACCCAAAAGTAACAGTTGCCAGTACGGTATAACGGCCCAAGTGCAGAGACTACTGATGATTAAAACTCCAGTTGAAAAAAATCAGTGACGTACAGGATTTTTTAGAATAATATTCCAGTGATAACCCATGCGCACGTCCCTGGTGAACCTGTCGACACTTTTTTTATAATTAAAATATGTAACACTATTAGTAACTTTTAACCTCAAAAATAAATCGAAAAAAATCTTTGACCTCCTGTAGCTACGAAACAAAGCAGAATCGGACATATATTGATATAAAAATAAATCTTATTTTTATGTGAGGATCTGCTCATGAGAGATAATACATGTTTTTTGAAACACGCTCTATATTAACGCCTAAAAGTGTAAGACATACATTTTTTATATATGCCCATTTATACCGCCCTGTATGTACTTTAGCAAATTATTGTTTGCATTCTGGTTGCTCAGATACTTTTTCTTTAATTACACGTAAAGATCTAAATGCCTCAACAAAGACAGTCAGCCTGGTTATTCGTTAAGGCAATTCTATTAGTTATATTGTAAGTAGCGCCTACGTTTGCAGTTTTAAAAAAATACAAAAAAAAATAAGATCACCAAATTAAGTGGGTCGTACAAATGTATTTGTCAATTATTTTATAAAACTATAGTCAACACTCAAATAAATGTCAACTTTGAAAAACATTGAATGACGTAACCCGCGATGACCACGACGGATAGGAAAGATAAAAAGAGTATGCTGAAGAGAGCAGCGGTTAGTTATTCATCGATATCAAGTCGCTTTCATTCTTTCCCGCATTTCGCAAAGCTCTAAAATCATACTTACTGGAGAGAGCCCTATATGCGGTAAACGACATTTTTGTTGATGTTAATTATGAACAATTTTGAATTTAAAAATTTTGATCATCTCACACACTGGTCAAAGGTCAAGTATTTAATATTTTATAACTCTAAATTTATATCTATTTACCGCGCACTGTTCTAAAATTGTCCGTGTATATTCTTTTTGTAAAATTTTGTAAATTTTTTTGAATTGTATTATTTGTATTGTGTATTTTTTGTTGTTTGTATTTTTTTGTGATTTTTTTGTTTGTGAGTGCTTTGTCGATGAAGCTGTTTTGGATTTTTGTACAATAAAGCGTTGTTTGTTGTAGTTGTTGTTGGTTCGAATCCCATACACGGCATTGCATCAGCCGACTATATTTACTAAAATAAAAATAGTTTGGGTACCTAGGTCGACTCAGCCTTAAATGAGTACTTGGGTTTCACAATCCTGAGGTAATAATAGGCGGTTGAAGCGTAGTGCTAGCCACATTACCTTCCTTGTATACCGAACGGCTCTAGTATGGTAAACTGTACCTTGCTACTCCCAAGGCGTCAAACGCTATATACGGGAGCTATTATTATTATTATTAATAATAATAATGAAATTTAAAAATATCTCACACCGTAAATATGTATACCTTCATACCAATTAACTACAAACATATACAGCTGTATTACATCTATTACATAGTTAATTCACTCTATCCCAAAAATGCTCTAATGAAAACTGGCAGAACTTATTCCGCTTGGCTGACTTAATGTTTTACATTCTTAAAAGCTGTAGGTCAGTGACCCCTTTAACGATTGCAGTAACAGCTTCGCTCATCAAGTTAAGAGAATTTACGCCGAGTTTCATGTTAAACTGAGAAGCAAAAGTTTGAAGCTCAAGAAGCCCAGACGTCATCTTTCCTGTCTGGATGTATATTGGAAACTTATTGCTGTTTCTCTGCTGTGTGTCGTGTTTAAAACCTTTTTTTTTTAAACAGGATTTTAATTCTTTCAGAGTGGATTATACATGTTAACAAAAATTACAATAATGTTTTGTTTTCGTTTGGTTTGGTTATGTAAAAAAAATACAATAATGTTTTGCGTGCAATTAACCTAATTTTAATGTATACAAATTTAGAAATAATCATTCAGAAAGTTTGGGGCTTTTTGGTTTTACCTTATTAAGTAATTGTTATCAGGGAGTAATTGTTAATTTTGAAGTTTAACTTGATATAATGTCATTTTAACAGAACGTCAACGGTTTCTTGTAGACGTATCTGTTTTAAAAAGTAAAGTGTTCTCGAATAGTTGAATTTAAATATTTTAAATAGTTTTTTTTTCTTTATTCTTTGTATTTTTTTGCTTCCGACGACGGAAAGAGATAAACTTTCCGAAACGTTAAGCATTTTTTTCTTAGTTAGGCAAATTTGTATAACTGTAAACATAACTTCTAACAAGCAGTGTCCGTTTAGGTTTAACGCAGAAGTGTTTACAAAAAAATAACATTTTATTTTGTAGATTTTCTTGCAGTGCAGCGGCAAAATACCCATAAATGATTTTTTTGAAAAGTATAATAATATACTAAATAATAAATTATTATAGTAAACTAGGAATTAATTTCTTGACTAAAATATCTCATTACAATGAGGGAATAATGGTGTGTAACCATTTTTTGCAATTATATTATCATGCTTTCTTCTTTATAGTTTTTTTTTAAATATTTCTATTTAATCTGTTTTTTGTAAATTTCTTAATGATATTCATATCCATTTAAAGGTTGCTTTGTTGGCAACCGGTTTAATTTTTTATACATTTTCCATAACATTAGTAAAATAATAAATAATAAACTACTATAAATGGTGCAGTAAATTTTTTATATAATTTGTGAAAATATGATTCTTTCAATGGATGACTTTATTATTTTTTTATTAATTTCTACTAATAAAATATTTTAGTACATATTGCAAAATACTATAGACGTTAAATATTGGTTTTTCCAGATAAAATATATAAAATATGTATAAACTTTATCAATATGGCAATCAAAATGTATTAATTATTACTGTTGGCTAAATTGAAATATAGAATTTGATATTTCATGTTATAATATTGATACGCCTAAAATTATAAAATTGTGTCTATAAGATAATAAAGAAAATCATAAAAAAAATAATCTAAAAAAATATAATTTTATTCTAATTTACCCCATAACTGTATCTAATAAATAAAGTTAAATATACAAATTTATAGAATATATTTGTATTAGAGACTAGAGAAAGACCGAACCTGAGATGGGACCATTATATTAAGAAGTTGGCAGCGCTAACTTGGGCCCTCATAGCCAACAATAGACAACAATGGACCCAACTACAAATAGAGTATGTGATAGAGTCTACACCATAATTGAAAATGGTTGAATAAGCTGAAAATGATGATAATTGTATTTTTAGGAAAATTAACGTAACGTTGAGAACATTTGTCTAAGTGTAAATTTTTGAAGATATATGTTATAGAAATATCTAAAATAAAAATATTTCTTGCCATATAACTGCTGTTTTGTAAAATCTTCAGCTTTCAAAAATAACGAAAAATTGAAAATAACAAAAAGTTATTTTTGTCTGCCGTTATAGGGAAACCAACCACCTTCTCGTTACCGGTTTTGAGGCCTATATCCCATCGTCAGACGAGCTAAACGGGCTGAATTCCCCAGAATGGCTAACAAACAAATTACTATATCAGCTAGCTACTTAGTTTAGTGTCAGTAAGTTATTAGATAAAGAATTAATAGCGCCAGTACATAGATGGAAAGAAGAATTTTCAGGCGGCTCCATAAATATAAATAAAAAGTGAAAGGTTCTTGTAAAAATATTTCTTACCATATAACTGCTGTTTTGTAAAATCTTCGAATGGGAAACCAACCACCCTCTCGTTACCGGTAATAAAAATTAATCCCCATAACGGCAGACACACATAACTTTTTGTTATTTTCAGTTTTTCATTATTTTTGAAAGCTGAAGATTTTACAAAACAGCAGTTATGTGGCAAGAAATATTTCAACAATGTGAAGTTATTCGCCGCTAGATTTGAATCAAAATTATATCTGAACTCAATACATACCCATATATTAAACTAAGCTTTTATCGATAAACGATTTATAACATTTCAAGCAGATACCATAAAATTTCAAATTATATCGCTTTAAAAACGATTTCCGTTAGGAAACGCTTCACATTTTCATATTTGCATAATTCGACGTTCAAAGGAAGCAACCTGTTTTCGGATAACACACACCACATGTGATATAGCATTTTTAGACCACCAAGAAAACAATCTCTAAAAATGTTGTTAGTAAGTGAATTGTGTTTTAGAATATTTACCAATATGTATAAATTAATAAAGAAAATACAATTTTTTGATTTTATAATTCATTATTGTCTACCACTTTCGAATAAACAAGTGATTTTCTTAACGGACAATGTAGTTTCAAATTTGCTTATTTAATTTGGTCTATTTAGTGAACGTTTAGTACATTAATTTATTTTGTGAATATGTACGTCAATTTATTGCATAACTTTATAAACTATGATTAACACTTCCTTATTGTTTTTCTTATACAGGGTCGCTGTTATGTATGGAAACGGTCGATTATTAAGTAAAATATAGGAGGTACCGCAAAAAGTTAAATACAAAAGTTATAGGAATTTTAAATATGTATTAGCCAGTAATAAATTTAATTATACAGGATCGGCCATAAAGTCGTGGCACATAAAAGTTTCATTTTTTTTTAAATGGAACCTCCTGTATATTACTGCATAATATTTAAATTCTCCCTTCAATTCTAAGCAAAAATCGAAATACACACAATGCACGTCAAACCAACCGTTTCCGAGTTATTGACTTTTGAAAATATCACTTAAACAATTATTTGATTTAATTAATTTCGATATGTTCAATTTCATTTAATGATGCCATTCTGCCGAAACTGTGTTACTTAATAATATTTGACATTCGTTCTCAAGTTAGCATTTATAGATGTATAAAATGAGATTAAATCAAGTCTGGAAATTACAAAATTTTCGTTTAACATTTCAATTCTTCGATTTATGTACATTGTGTATTACGATTATTGCTTAAAATTAAAGGTTAGAAAAAAATATAAAAAAAGATGGTATAAATTAAAAGGAAAACCGCAGCGTACGGCTGCTCTTCGTCTGGTGAACAATAGGAGTAGGTTCATTTAATTATTTTTGCATATTGTTGGGCACCACTTAATTTAAGCCAAGTTAATGTGATATTTTAAAAAAAAAAATAAGAAAACTACCACAGGCTAAAGATGTTCAGTAATGATATATCTCAAATTAAAACAGCACAATTTAATAAAAAACTATGTACATTTATTAATAATTAAATATCTCCAGTTTGAAAGTGAATTAAGAAAGGTCATTAAAAAAATACAGTAAATTAATGTTATCTTGATATATCGAAACTTAAATTAAATATTACTAAATATAAATTACCAAACGTAATCGTTTGTTTAAGTTTCATTAAAAGGGTTTCAATATAAAGTAAGTTTCAGGAGAAAGTTAAAAAAGGCAAAACGATTCTAAAGCAAAACGTAAATGAGTACTTAGGTTTTGCTCTGAAGCTGTAGTTAATCAGTGTTGATTTGGTATCGTACTTGGGCCCATATACATTACATAACTGCTTTAAACCATCAGAAAACTTGGAAATTTGCGGAAAAGGGGGAAACTCGTCAATTCGCACCAGCCTCCAACAGGGAACCTTCACGGTACCATTCAAAGAAACCAAAAACTGCTCAAAACTTCGGCTCAAAAAAGCTATTGCTGCTCTTAAAATCTTCTCAAAAAAACTCCCAAAATATTCTCGTTTCCAAAACGCAAGTTGCTCCAAAAATCTACTCCCAAAAGGCCAATTCTTCCCCTTAAGATGTTAAGGGACATATTCGCAGGGCTATTCTCCGCCACATACGATGTACAAAAACTTTGAAGATGAGAACCACCCTGGGACTTCTCACCGTGGATGAAATGGAAGTGTCGAAAAATCCGAATAAAACGTTAAAATTCTGCCAGAGATTATCTTTCGAAGACAAAAAATCAACACACACCAAACTGTGCTCGAAATTAGGAAAGTTATTAATAACATTTAAAGAATGATTCTAACTAATAATATAAATGGCAACCCTGCGCCACCACATCAAACGACATTCACGGTATTCACTACCAAAATTGCAGCGGTACAAACTAGGGATGGGCATTATTAGCTTAAATTCTGCTAGGAATTGAAGGAAGAATTGAAATATGCAATAATATACAGGGGGTTTTATTTAAAAAAAATAAAGTTTGATGTGCCACAAGATTATGACTGACTCTGTATACTTAGATTTACTAGTAGCTAATAGGAATTTACAAACTCGTTACAACAGTATCACAGTTACGGCAGAACGGCATCATTAAATGAAACTAAACATACCGAAATTAATTAAATCAAATTGTTTAAGTGATATGTTCAAAACTCAATACTCGGAAACGGTTAATTTGAGGTACATTGTGTGTATTTCGATTTTTGCTTAGAATTGAAGGAAGAATTGAAATATGCAATAATATACAGGAGGCTCTATTTAAAAAAATGAAACTTAGGTGTGCCACGACTTTATGACCGACCCTGGATACATAAATTTATTACTCGCCAATAGACATTAAGAAACCCTATAATTTCTGTATTTAACTTTTTGCGGTACCTGTTTATTTTACCTAATAATCGACCGTTTCCATACATAACAGCGACCCTGTATTTCAATACAATATAATACACACTCTACACTGTTCCGGAAATAGTCCGAAGCATGTCAAGGTCACGTTTTGTCGCCTAACTTTGTCGTGTTTCGGCTTATCTCCAGTTGCCTTCGCCTATTTCGGGTTGTCTTGACCTACTTTCGTTTAAGTCATTAAAATAATTTAAGTCAATAAAACGTTCAAAGGAAGCAACCTGTTTTCGGATAACACACACCACATGTGATATAGCATTTTTAGACCACCAGAAAAACAATCTCTAAAAATATTGTTAGTGTCGACAAGTGAACTGTGTTTTAGAATATTTACCGAGTTTATACATTCAAAAAATTATTTTCAAATATTCGAGAATTAAAATAAAATTATTTGATTTTATAATTCATTATTGTCTACCACTTTCGAATAAACGAGTGATTTTCTTAACGGACAATGTAGTTTCAAATTTGCTTATTTAATTTGGTCTATTTAGTGAACGTTTAGTACATTAATTTATTTTGTGAATATGTACGTCAATTTATTGCATAACTTTATAAACTATGATTAACACTTCCTTATTGTTTTTCTTATACAGGGTCGGTGTTATGTATGGAAACGGTCGATTATTAAGTAAAATATAGGAGGTACCGAAAAAGTTACATACAAAAGTTATTGGAATTTTAAATATGTATTAGCCAGTAATAAATTTAATTATACAGGATCGGTCATAAAGTCGTGGCACATAAAAGTTTCATTTTTTTAAATGGAACCTCCTGTATATTACTGTATAATATTTAAATTCTCCCTTCAATTCTAAGCAAAAATCGAAATACACACAATGCACCTCAAACAAATTGACTTTTGAAAATATCGCTTAAACAATTATTTAATTTAATTAATTTCTAATAAAGATATGTTCAATTTCATTTAATGATGCCATTCTGCCGAAACTGTGTTACTTAATAATATTTGACATTCGTTCTCAAGTTAGCATTTATAGATGTATAAAAAATGAGATTAAATCAAGTCTGGAAATTACAAAATTTTCGTTTAACATTTCAATTCTTCGATATATGTACATTGTGTATTACGATTATTGCTTAAAATTTGCGGCTACTTTTTAAAGGTTAGAAAAAAATATAAAAAAAGATGGTAAAAATTAAAAGGAAAACCGCAGCGTACGGCTGCTCTTCGTCTGGTGAACAATAGGTGTAGGTTCATTTAATTATTTTTGTATATTGTTAAGCCAAGTTAATGTGATATTTAAAAAAAAAATAAGAAAACTACCACAGGCTAAAGATGTTCAGTAATGATATATCTCAAATTAAATCAGCACAATTTAATAAAAAACTATGTACATTTATTAATAATTAAATATCTCCAGTTTGAAAGTGAATTAAAAAAGGTCATTAAAAAAATACAGTAAATTAATGTTATCTTGATATATCGAAACTTAAATTAAATATTACTAAATATAAATTACCAAACGTAATCGTTTGTTTAAGTTTCATTAAAAAGGGTTTCAATATAAAGTAAGTTTCAGGAGAAAGTTAAAAAGGCAAAACGATTCTAAAGCAAAACGTAAATGAGTACTTAGGTTTTGCTCTGAAGCTGTAGTTAATCAGTGTTGATTTGGTATCGTACTTGGGCCCATATACATTACATAACTGCTTTAAACCATCAGAAAACTTGGAAATTTGCGGAAAAGGGGGAAACTCGTCAATTCGCACCAACCTCCAACAGGGAACCTTCACGGTACCATTCAGAGAAACCAAAAACTGCTCAAAACTTCGGCCCAAAAAAGCTATTGCTGCTCTTAAAATCTTCTCAAAAAAACTCCAAAAATATTCTCGTTTCCAAAACGCAAGTTGCTCCAAAAATCTACTCCCAAAAGGCCAATTCTTCCCCTTAAGATGTTAAGGGACACATTCGCAGGGCTATTCTCCGCCACATACGATGTACAAAAACTTTGAAGATGAGAACCACCCTGGGACTTCTCACCGTGGGTGAAATGGAAGTGTTGAAAAATCCGAACAAAACGTTAAAATTCTGCCAGAGATTATCTTTCGAAGACAAAAAATCAACAAACACCAAACTGTACTCGAAATTAGGAAAGTTCAGGAAAGTTATTAATAACATTTAAAGAATGATTCTAACTAATAATATAAATGGCAACCCTGCGCCACCACATCGAACGACATTCACGGTATTCACTACCAAAATTGCAGCGGTACAAACTAGGGATGGGCATTATTAGCTTAAATTCTGCTAGAGATGTAGCGTAAAAATAAGAAATTATTTAAGGCTGCTACAAATTGAAGGAAGAATTGAAATATGCAATAATATACAGGGGGTTTTATTTCAAAAAAAAAAGTTTGATGTGCCACAAGATTATGACCGACTCTGTATACTTAAATTTACTAGTAGCTAATAGGAATTTACAAATTCGTTACAACAGTATCACAGTTACGGCAGAACGGCATCATTAAATGAAACTAAACATATCGAAATTAATTAAATCACATTGTTACTGATAGATATAAAAGATATAGAAATCATCTTAATGACATAATAAAATTGACCAAAAAGGATTTTTATAAGAAAGAAATTGAAAAGCAACAAATGTCGTCAGGTAATATGTGGAAAACAGTTAATAATATTAGAGGTCGGGATAGACAGATATCCCAAATAGCGTCAATCAAGAATGAACAGGGCGTGAGTGTGACGAATGCGTTGGATATCGCAAATACATTTAATGAGTACTTTAGCGAAATTCGTTCGAAGTTAGCCTCTAAAATTAATGTTCCAACAGAAAAAATGTATCAGGTTACAAATATTTCACATTCTTTTGTATTATTGGAGATTGATGTAAACGAAGTCGGAAACGAAATATTAAATTTAAAAAAGAACAAGTCTCCAGGATTTGACGGTATTCGGGCAAACACACTGCAACAAATAAAAGAATTTATTGTTAAACCTTTAACGTACATTTATAATTTTATCTCTAAATACGGCACTTTTCCAGATATATGTTTTTAAAAATATCTGTTGTTAAACCTGTGTTTAAATCAGAAGAAAAACAAATATGTCAAATTATAGATCAATTTCGCTATTAAGTAACTTTTTTTCAAAAATTTTTTTTTAAAGAAAAATCTTATTAAAAAAAGAATGTATTTGTATCTTGGAAACAATTAAACTCCTTTCCGAAAATCAATATGGATTCGTGGAGTCCAAATCCGCAAGTGATGCTATTATAAAACTATCAGAATTGGCTTCGGAGGCACTTGATGCATCCGAGGTTTCTTTGTGTGTTTTTGTAGATTTAGCAAAAGCGCTCCATACAGTTCACCATGAAATCCTGTTATACACACTTAGTAATATGGGTTTTAGAGGAGGGACCAACGATCTATTTAGAAGCTATCTAAATAACCGACAGCAAAGCATGTCCATCCAGGGTGTTAAAAGCGAGAAAAGGGTGGTCAACTATGGTGTACCTCAGGGCACTGTACTGGGCCCTGTACTCTTTTGTATATACATTAATGAGTTACTAAACTTGAAACTCGATGCACACATTTTGAGTTGTGCTGATGATACAGCAATTTTCTTCAGATCAACGTGTTGGAATCAATTGAAAGCAAAAGTAGAAAAATCAATAGAAATAGTGTGCAATTTTCTTTTAATAATAATCTTCTTACTGTTAACTTTAAGAAAACTTTCTTCTTACCTTTTGCCTGCTATTCAGATACTCTTCCAAAATTCAATTTAGATATAACTTATAACAACAAGCTAGTGACAATAAGCTCAACAAACAAATTTAAGTATCTTAGAGTCATCTTTGATAACCACATGAAATGGAATTATCATATTCAGTTTGCGACTAAAAAGCGTTGATCGCTCTTATTGTAATATTTAAGTTTAAAAAAGTGTAATCTCTAGAATTACTAAGAAATGTGTATTTTGCTTTAGCTCAGAGCCATTTACAATACGGTATTGTGGCCTGGGGCTCAGCAAGCAAAAAAATCAATTCATTATCAAGTGTAAAATATAGTTCAGAAATGTAAGCTTAAGCGGAAAATAATATACGATAAAAACTATAGATATCCCTCTGATGCCTTATACATAGAAGCAGTTTTCGCTTTGACGCTAAAACAATTATTTTTGGTTTAATACATTATCTATAACATTCAGCAACAGAAGTAAAAAATAATCTTAATCCCCACATTCATACCCACTACGTCGACGCGAATTAACTATTAATATACCTCGGATGCATAAAACTCTCGGACAAAAAAGTCATTTATATGTAGGACCTAAAATTTTTAATGTTTTACCTTAAAGAAGTTTTAAATATTTGGTAAAACAATAACCGAAATGCATACATTTATACTCAGCAAAATGTGAAATATTAAAAACCACATTCACAATATAATATTTGAAAAAAAAATAATGTAATCTTATATGCCTTAGAACTTGCAATCTACTATGTCAATATCTGACCGCTGTGTAATAACTTGTTTTTTAGCGTGCTTAAATGTTGGACAATGAAACATATTAATTTGATACATTTAGATATAGTTAAGAATTTAGTATAAAAATATTGTAGTTATTGTTGTAGAAATAAAACTCCTCAGACAAGGTTCTACCTTAAGAGGATATTATGTTTATTCAATTATTTTATATCTGTAAGTTGTATAAGTCTTGTATATACTTTGTAATTGGATCAGTTTGAATAAAAACATTATTTATTATTATTATTATTATTATTAAGTGATATGTTCAAAACTCAAAACTCGGAAAAAAACGAAGTTGGTTTGAGGTACATTGTGTGTATTTCTCGATTTTGAGCTAGAATTGAAGGAAGAATTGAAATATAATAATATATGTGAGGCTCTATTTAAAAAAAAAAATGAAACTTAGGTGTGCCACGACTTTATGACCACCCTGGATACATAAATTTATTACTCGCCAATAGACATTAAGAAACCCTATAATTTCTGTATTTAACTTTTTGCGGTACCTGTTTATTTTACCTAATTATCGACCGTTTCCATACATAACAGCGACCCTGTATTTCAATACAATATAATACACCCTCTACACTGTTCCGGAAATAGTCCGAAGCATGTCAAGGTCACGTTTTATCGCCTAACTTTGTCGTGTTTCGGCTTATCTCCAGTTGTCTTCGCCTATTTCGGGTTGTCTTGACCTACTTTCGTTTAAGTCATTAAAATGTTTTAAGTCAAAAAAAGACTTAAGTTTTCTGTGAGTGCAGCTCAGGTGGTGAGTATACAGTACGTCTGTCCGTTCTACGTAGCTACGGGGTATCCGTGAGGGGGGAGCGATATTCTCTCGATCTTTTCCGTAAAAATTTACACGACGCGTCCCATCAATGAAAATTCGACAAATTTTGCAAGTAGCCAATAAATGAGTGGGCGGAGCGATTTCAAGTCAAGTCGACGTATAAAATATATTGTTGTTTACTTAAATGTTTTTTGTCCGCGTTCCTTTTCTTATGTATCACAGATCGAGCAGACGAACTGTAGTTTTGTGTAGATTTACGTACCGGTTTTGTTTGTTGGGACATAACTGGCGCTATCTGGACTCCAACAAATATTTTTAAGGTACATAATCAGTTTTGTTTTTCTCAAATCGGTGTGATAGAGCTGGGAAACTGTAAAATGTTATTACGGTGGAGTTGTATTGAGTGTTATTTCACCCAGCAATCAGACAATTTCCACCTTTTTTTCGTGTTGATATTATTCGGCAATTTTATTATCATTCGAAATCTTCACAATACAACGCGACGCCCAGTTCGGGTTCTTTTTCACTTAATTTTTATTAACGAACAGAATAGCGTTACATCACACAAACTGTACCCGAAAAAGAATATAGTTTTAATAACTGCATCTTAGGTAAAAACAAAATATTTGAATATTTTGACATAGCCATGATTTCAATATTATTCTCAAATGCGATCAACATGAACGCTAACTGGCATGAACGTAGCAGGACAGTTCTGATTTTTCTTGTACCGAGTGTTGCTGTCGGAATTTTTAAAAATCGGTTAAACTGCACCAAGCCTATAATGTGCTTAAGTAAGTAACAAACAAACAAACGTAAAACACTACGCTTTATTAAATAAAAGCCAAAACAGCTTCAAAGCACAAAACAAATATTATACAAATAAACAAGTAAAAAATGTCATACAATACAAATCATTCAAAAAAATTACGTCATAAAATTATAAATAAAACATATATGGACATTGCAGAACACAGGCGTATCTAGAAAATTTTTGGCTAAAAAGGAAAAACTGTAAATGGATAAAATAATGTGATATATTATAAAAATCAAGGGTTATAAATATTAAATACTAGACGTTTAACCAGTGTGTGAGATGATCAAAATTTTAAAATTCAAAATTGTTCATGATTAAACATCAACAAAAAAGTCGTTTACCGCATATAGGGCTCTCTCTCCAGTAAGTATAATTTCAGAGCTTTGCGAAATGCGGGAAAGAATGAAAGTGACTTTGATATTCGAAGGCAAATGATTGTACATTTTCTTGGCATTGTACAGTATTGAGCCCCTTTAACTAGTTCTGAGCTCAGGGTTGGCAGATAAATATCGTGCTCCGCATTCCTAAGTGGGATAGTTGTGAGAAGGCCTTTCCGGAGTAGAGAATATGTGCTCTGCGGATTAAGCAAACGGATTCAAAAATTAATAAGGAAGGAAGAGTCAGCATATTTTGTAAATTTTTAAAGAAATTCTAGCAGTGAGTTCTACTGTTTAGTCCCAATAAGTCGAACTGCTCTCTTTTGAAGTTTGAAAAATAAGCAATACAACTGAACGGAAGTACGTTTAT
>NW_022147288.1:237383-252931 GCF_002938485.1 Sitophilus oryzae | reverse complement strand
AATACTGTTTACTATACGAAATAACATGACTTTCTTCCTTCAGCTTTTTACGCTCACTATGACCAGACAGTTAAGTGCTTGTTTTAACTGGTCACACAGAATTTTCCCACTAATACATTAAAACTTAAATTAAATGTTTGAAAAATTATATTATATTAAAAAATTATATATTAAATATTTTAAAAACTTTTTTTACACACAGATATGACTTGGTTAAATTACATATAATTTTCAGATTTAATATCTTTGTTGTAAATTTCTGATATTCTATTGAGTTGACCACTCTATATAAAGTTGATACTCCATGTTTTATATTTTTTATTGCTGAAATAATATTTTATAAATACACTTCTTGATGATATTCGTTTTTACTGCTTCCTTATTTCTTATCGTCTAGATGACATTCTTCTCATCATTCTTTTTTTTTTTTTTTTTTTTTTTTTTTTTTTTTTTTTTTTTTTTTTTTTTTTTTATAAATTTTAAATTTATTCTTCTGACACTCGTCCAACCTGACTATGTCTTAGTCTCCAAGACTTAATTAACAAAACTAACTTAAAAATTACCTACACAATAAAAATATTCAGTTCTATATTTATGATATTTAAGATTTAAAAATTTATGAAAAATATTTTTTTTTTTTTTTTTTCAAAAAAAAAGTAAGAGTATTCATTAAACATTAAACATATTCTTCTAAATACTTCTGTTTATGTGTTTTTCTGTGTCATGGGGTAGAACTTGTGTCACTGTAAATAGTCCCTTATATTTAGTAGCACTTTTCATATAGACCATGTCTCCTATCTTTGTGATACTTTTAAATCTATAATGTTTATTTCATAATTTTTTGTATACTTCCTTTGTTCCATTTCTTTATGTTCTTTGACCTCTTTTCTCAATTTTTCAGCGTAATTGATAACTTTTCATTCTTACCTGTATATAACTACTAATCCATTCAATTTCGGCCAAGTAGTATATCCATATAATTCAGGAGTTTTTTTTTCGACCAGTGGGATTTATAGTATTTTCTATATTTCTTTATATATGTATCCCATTTGTTGTTATCATCTGACAACAAAGTGAATGCAGATATCTATGGAATAATAATGAGCTTGTTTCAACCATTTATGGTTGCATCATACAAATTCACCCAAATGGTTGCTATTTAAAATTGGACCCCTCTTGATAATCCTCGGGCTTATTGTAGGTTGGCTAATACCAAGCATGTCTCCATTTAATATCTGAAAACTACAAGTCATATAACCAGAATAAACAAATTTAAGTAATTGAATAACGGGAGAATGGGGTAAACCACGATTGGTAGTTTTTTGCAAGTCTTCAATTTATAAGAAGTAAAATAGTTTCTGTAGATCATGTAGCCTTGCTTAAACTATATCGCATTAATCCCCCCTCGCTAAACATTTCTATTGGATTTCCAGCATCAATATATCGTTTTGGAACTCAAAGACGATTTTCTTCTTCCACATGTTCCAAAATATCCTCAAACTCTTCTAACATATTCAAAACTGTGATTCAAAACTGTTTATCAGACAAAACGGATATATTTTGTTTTTACTAAAAGTTAGGTTAAGGAAACTATCCACAGATAACATAAACTATCCAAAATAACAATCTCCAAAATGAAAATAGCAATCTCCAAAATGACGTTTGCTCGTGTATTCTGTGGATTCCGCTCTCGAGAGCCCAAGACCGTCTTGGCGTCTCGAGATGCAACTATAAATACGGGCCTTAGTCTTCTTATTCAAAGGTTAATAATAAAAAGTGTCTTGAAAATGTAATACCCAAGCTGTGGTATGTTTACCTACTGATGAAGCAATTACTTTTATAGACGGCTTAGAAGGGTTTTGACTTTTTTTTGTCTAAAAACATTAATTAACTTTGAATTTATGAGTCCAACAACCTCAAGTTAGATTTTACAGCGGCATATATATATATGTAATTATATTTATGCAACATACTTTTCTTTTAACGTTATTTTAAAATTAGTAATATCCGCGTAACAGGTATATAGTACGAACATTTATAGGTTTAAGTTCGACGTATTTACTTTCGAGGTAAGCTGATATGGCAAAAAAATATAACAAAATTATTGGCGAACATTATATCATTTAAATTAGTTAATGGAGCGAAACCAATTTAAGTAAAAACAATGTTTATTTTTCTTATACCTTTTTAGTAGTTTGGACTATACCTATTAAGAACTATTGTTAATGATACCCATGTCCTTTTTATATACGATTTGAATTTATTTCTCATAACTTTAAATTTCATTGGATTTTAAACTTTCTAAACAATAATTTCTTACCAGTTCAACCACAGGTTCAACTCCTTCATGCGGCAACCCGTTAAACACTATTTATATTTCCACCACAAGAGGTCAGCACAAATCGTAGGTTTTTTAATTTTGACAGACAGAAAGTTTATTTTTATCTATCTGTATATTTTGACAGCTACTATCTTTGTATCCCGTCGCGCACCGTAAAATGCCGAGGAAACTGTTTATAATATTTAGATTAAAGTTGTGCATTTATCCTTGATTTAAACCAAATGAGTCATGAGGTAGTACTTTACATGCTGTAGATATATTTATAGGTATTACATTTCCATCATAGTGTGTGTGTGGTTTTTCTTATAGTTATAGTCTTGTTATACATATTTACACGGAGTAAACAATGAAGTGACCAATAATACAATCAGTAACTTCACCGATACTTACTTCCACAGAATTAATTGGATGAAAATTACCAAAACACCAAATCAGTTGTATATCAGAATATAAAATAGACTCATGCGCCCCAGTATAAACTTCTGAGGGATAGTTTTTGCACTAGTGGATACTTTAATGATGAAGGTGGCAAAAACTTGCTGAGTTTTATTAATGAAAATAAAGTATACATAGATTCCAAGGACCTTATGCTATCTTTGGATGGAACATTGATAAGGACTCGGAAAGGGATGTTTTAATGTGGTATAAAAAAGTATCTAAATAAATTAATAACCCTCGAACAACTTCACTGGGATTTCTGCATTATATGAGTTGTGGAAACAACATGATCTAGAAGGCTTTTGAAATGTTTTATTATTCCCAAAAAAAATATTACATCCCGGCTCTTTGTCTCAGTTTTAAAACAATTCTTATCAAGTTTTAAAATGAGGATGAATGTGTGTCTAACAATTGTACAGAATTTTTAATTGAAGATTTCTTACCTCATCTAATCTATTGTCAGCATAACGAATTAAGGCAGTCTCTTGTTCAATTTCGCCTTACTGTTTTATTGAACTTTTTTCCAATATCTTGTGTTGGAGGCCGTTCGGCCGAAGATACAAATGCGTTTTTTTATCTCAAATTACCAAGGTAATATAACCTTACTCTGGTCAATTTTGTGTCGACTCTAAGTATTTTAATACTCGCAAGGTTTTTTTCGACTGTAGTAGAACTGCAGGAAAAAGGTGAAGAAGTATGTGAGAAGATATATTTCATTTTTTTGTTTAAAATATTTAGACCATAAATTTACAAATTCCGAAGTCCAAGAAATTTTTCATAATTCTCCATTAAACTGGAACATACTTCGAAAAGAACTAGATGATAAAATTTAACATTCTTAATGGCCTACATCATATTCTGACATCTGAATGTAATATCGATGAATTAACCAGGGTATATGCTGATTGGAAGAATTTAGATCCACAAAAGGTATAAAATTTATTTAGTTTAAACAAACTATAATGCTGTTTGTAGTTTTCAGATGCGCTAAAGATTTTATGTAATGATCCTATAACAAATGCACAGACTAAAATTTTTCTGTTTGAAAAACTAATTCCTATTATGATGGATACCACAAATGTTAATGATGCCTTGAAAATACATCATATTGATCTTGGGCTTGAGTTTGCATTGGCTTTTCAAATTACACAATTGAATAATGAAGAATTTGGAAATTTTTTGAAGAAAGTAAATGAGTAAGTGAAATTAAATATTTTTAGGTACTTAGATATTTGTAGACTTAAGTGAATATTTTTTGCTACAATTTTATTTTAAGTGAGTAAACAAAGTTGCATCAACTTTGTAAAGCTAGAGAATATTTTTTCTCCATTTTTGGAAGGAAATTAGTTATATTTAATGTACCTTTTCTAGCATAAGTCTATTTTTAATCATACTATTCAAAACGTATGATGAAATTATTGGGCAAAAGTGAAGTAGAAATAATAAAAAAAGTATTTAGAGTTAACGTCACGTTTTTGCTTCTAAGGCCAATCTGGATGGGGCCTACTTTGTCTCTGCGGAATCCGAAATCGCGGTACTCGGCCTTACTCTGGCCTTTTTTTGTCCCTGGCCTGCCCTGGTTTTTTTTTTTGGGAAGTTTGGTATTTTTTTATTTTAATTTTGTGGAATAAACTGTACGCACCATTGTCAAAAACAATGAAAAAAAATTATTACTCAAATGCTTAAAAAGGAGCATAGAAGCACATGTTTTTTTTACTATAGAAACCTACAATTATGTGACGTTTAAAAAAGAAAATGTAGATGTTATTGTTTATTATAAGTTAATGTAAATATATATTAATAATTAATGTAATTTATTTATAACAATAGTATTCTAAGAAATAAAACAAATTCTGTGGTCTTAACTGTTGCTTCTTTGGGAAAGTATGTAACTTATAAAGATTAACACGTACATATTTGAACCCCGTTATAGACCATTCCAGAACACGTGACTTTAACAGATCCGCCATTTTCACTGGGAGGCATACAAACCGTATATAAACCATTCTTTTGCATTTTTTTGTGTTTTTAATTTGGCTGTACTTAAACTGCCGTTAAACGCTAGCTTACTAAAATGCCGTTAATAGGTATGATGTCGTTGATGTGACGCACTTGACGGCTTTATGAAATATAGGAATTTTATAAGGACTAACCAATGCTATCCACCCCACCAAATCACCAACTTAACCAACGCAACTAACCTCGACACTGATAAAAAATATGACAAACAAATATAAATTAGTAAAAATCAACCAACCCCACCAAATAACCAACTAACCAATGAATTAACACCCTCCAAATAACCACGCTAACCAACCCGCCAAATAACTAAACCAATCCAACCAAAAAGAGTGAAACCAATGCAATAAGATGACGCTATAAGCAAAAAAAATATAAAAAAGTCTTGGTCGGCGTGAGATTTGAACCACGGACCATTCGCTTACGAAGCGATAGCCTCAGCCACAGACCCACAGGTGCTCTTGCAAAGTTCTTAAGGCTAGGCATTACTTTCCGCCGACATGAACGACGTCGCAATATCTATTAACGGCATTTTAGTAGGCTACAGTTTAACGGCTGTTTAAGTACATCATTTTAATTTTGGTTGTAATTTTTAATTTTGGTTGGTGTCAAATACGTTTAAATTTCCTATACCGCGGCCTCCCCATAAGAGAAATGAGAGAATTTATGTCCCAGTATTGAAGGAGGACAGAAAATCGAGACGAATGGTTTCAAGACATAGGTTCATCCTTGTTTAGTCAAACCTCCTACCACACAAGGATAGACTTATGTAGGAAATGCATTGAAATTTTATAGCCATCCTTTAACATCGGAACAGGAATTTAAGCGGTACCTTCCGTATAGGTAATTTAAACGTATTTGGTTGGTGTATTTTCCGCCGGTGCTGCCACCATCGGAGAATAGCGTAAACAGCCGACTAAATAAATACACGAGTTTAAATGGCGAGTACATGAAAAATTAGTTATAATAATATTTGAAATGTATTAGTAAGTGCAATTTGTGAAAGTTCTAAAGAAAATTAAAAATGTAAATCTTTGGAATAGGTACTCAAGTTAATAAAACTATTTAGATTAGTAATAGCACGCCGACTACTTCAGCTACGGTATCTATCATAGTTTTGTGCACCGGTTTTGCTAGTTGGGCCATAACTAGGGCTATCTCAACATAATAATGATGTTAGAAAACGTTTTTTGGGTTTTGATTATGATTTGTTTACTCACTTATTTCGTCGAAATGCCCGATTCCGTTTTTGCTTTTGATCAAATCAGTATGATAAAGCTGAGAAGTTGTAAAATGTTCTAGGAGAGTTGTATTGAGTGTTATAGAACATAACATATGGTTGTATTATATAGAACATAATTGCATAGTTGTTGGGTGCAACAGGCTGCAACAACCATGTAATTATAGGTTTGTTCCAACCCGCCGCAGAACCGTCACCGAACGATCACGCTCGTGCGCAGTAATTCAAATGTGTTCCAACCGAGATTTGACGGTTATCGGACGATCCTATTTGCGTACCAACCTACCTTTGGATCGTTTAGCTACGATTTCAGAACGGTAATTTCGGTACATGGTCCAAATTGAGAACTATTTGGGTTGATTTGCGCATTAAAGCATATTGGCAGGGATTATCGATTTTTAACAGCTGATTCCGGTCAGGCGTCCGGCTGATGCTTCTTCGTCTTGGTTATTTTTTACGAATTCGAATACGTGTGCGTTATACTTTTGCTTGTGAGTTTGTGTGGAGTAAATCGGAAATTTTAATTAATTTTATATTTATAAAATAATGTTCAAAGATTATACTACTGCAATGAAATAACAGGAAACAACGAATAACAGGAACATAAAAGAGAGGATAGGTAAGTGAGTTAGTGAGTATACAGTTGAAACAACACTTACCAACAATTACTGGATTCTGATTCTCCAGTTCAAGAATAATAAATATTATTATTGCAAATTGCAAACAAAAATTATAGGGTTGTGAATTTCATAACATTCTAAACAAAAACAAAAAACCGATCGATACACGCACGCTTGACACTTTTGACAGTCCCGAAAACAATACACAAAGCGTTCCAACGTTGATACTTTTTGCACCGTCACGAAACTATTCGAAGTTTGTACATTCTAACAAAGTGCAAGAAAACTGATTCGAGTACGATTTCGAAACGATTCCGAAATGCTGGTTGGAACAAACCTTATGTTCTCCTTTTCGTGTTGGTATTTTTTCGGCAATTTTATTATCATTTGAAATTGGCAACATAACGCGTCGTCCAGTTTGGGTTCTTTTTTACCTAATTTTTACTACCCGAATAAATAGCACACCCTGTATATTACTGCATTGTTGGCTTCCTTTCAGACCACTTTACATAATCCTAAGATATGAATAAATATATTTTGATAGTTTCAGAGATATTAATAAATAAATTAAAAAAAATTATATTTTTTAACCTGCATTAAAAAAAATATATTACAAATACAAGAACTCTTCTGAAATCAAAACTATATTAGGTTTTTACTTTAGATGGTATATACTTAACTTTGCTATAAATATCGTAATCTTAAATCATACAGGAGGTTCAAAATTCTACGCCAAACTTTCTAAAATATAAAATAATTTTTCTTTGTTTTTTTTTTTAAATGGAACACTCTGTATATTATTTTTTTATTAGATGGAAAATTAAAAACTGAACATTTTTTGTGTTTAACACATTTCAAAATTTTTAATGGTTTTGCAGATACACGCAGTATTAATCCATATGGCTTTCAACGGTAAAATACGAGAGAAAAATTATTGGGTGGCTTTGATAAAAATTTACAAAGGAAAATGCCATATGAAATATAAAACGGCGAATATCTGCGAAACCGTTAAAAATTTTGAAATACTCTTAATACAAAAATTTTTTATTTTTTAATTCTCCATCTATTGAAGAAATATTATACAAGGTGTTCCATTTAAAGAAACGAAGAAAAATTATTTTATATTTTAGAAAGTTTGGCGTAACATTTTGAACATCCTGTATGATATACTATTACCATATTTATAGAAAGGTAAGTACAGACCATCTAAAGTAAATATCTAGTATAGTTTTGATTCCAGGGGAGTTCTTGTATTTTTAATATTTTTTTTATTAAAGACTGAAAAATATATATTTTTTATTTATTTATTAATATCTCTGAAACTATCGAAATATATTTACTCATATCTTAGGATTATATAAAGTGATCTGAAAAGAAGCCAAAAATGCAATAATATACAGGGTGTTCCATTTAAAAAAATCATCACACCCTATAGAAGTGAAAATAGTTTCCTGGAATGCATCCTAGAACATACTTTAGATTTGCACTTGAAACACAATTTTTAAGTTTCTCATTCTAGGAGCTACATATGCCCGACGCACTAATGCCGGACCCTGTATAGTTTCAATCACTGCACTAGTAAAAACTAAAATACTTAAAAAATGTCAAAAAGGCCACGATTTTAATAATATTTCAATGCGATCAACATGAATGGTAACGGGACTGCGTGAAATACTTTAGTCGGTTACTTCTAATTCCTGCCGTATCGAGCGCTGCGGTCGGAATTTTTTAAATCAAATGAAATGCTCCAATCCTATACGCGATTTTGTATTGAACGCATCTTTTGTTTACAAAATACAGTAATTTGCTCATTTTAGCTACATCAAAAATATATCAGATTTAAGAGACAGTCCAGTTCAGTCACTGGGAAAAACTCTGGATGTTTCTGGTGAGATTGTTTGGGAAAAAACTACATCATTCTATGAGTTTAATTAATAAACTACTAAGAGTCGTGGAACATGCTTTTAGAAATTCCACCTTGAACAAAGACTAAAAAGGGTATGACTGCTGGAAAGTAGGTTACATATTTAACAAGAAAAATTATAAAATAACTATCAAAATGATATATTTCAGGAACTTATAGATAACGGAAGTTTAGATGCTGTCTACCTAAGTAGCGACAAACAAATACGATTGTTACTAACGCCTCTGCGTGCCAAATTCTCTAAACAGGAAGCTGTCATAATTAAAAGATTCGATGTGTTTATTTATCTCATACAGAAACTGCAAGACAAAGGCATACTAGTACTGAAGGAGTTTCTCGAATTTTGTTTCGGGGATGTCAGTGAAGATACTGACCCGCACAAATCTGGTCAAGGAAGAAGTTTTTCGGGATTATGGTTGAGGAGTGCCAAAGCCTTCCTAGCGATCCTTGGTAATTAACAATATTTATTGTTTTGTAAGTGCATGGTCATTTAATACAGTCACCGGCAAAAAAAACCGGCCACTAAAAACTAGTCCCAATTTCAAAGTTGGATTTCTCGCAGAACCACTCATTAGATTTTGATGATTTTTTTTTAAATTGTAAATTAATTCCTTCTTAACGGATGCTACGTCAGCAATTTTTATTCCGAATTTATTTTGAGCATATACAGAGCACAACAATAAGACGAAGTTTTTTGCCCAAACTTTGTAACACCCTGTAGGGTGCAGCAGCTGTGATAGCTATTGCTAAATCAAATGATATTGTAGCCTCATCTTTTGTGAGTGTTTTGTTTTTTTAATCAAGACATTACCTCTGTTTGTTTTGGAGATAAGCTGCTTTAAAACAAACGCCTCGAAAAAAGCTTTAAAAACAAATCAAACATCAAAACGTAGGTAAGTTTAACTTAAAAATAACTAAAACATAAAAATTAAAAAAAAAAGATAAAAAAATTAAGG
Organism: Sitophilus oryzae; assembly: GCF_002938485.1. NCBI lineage: Eukaryota > Metazoa > Arthropoda > Insecta > Coleoptera > Curculionidae > Sitophilus > Sitophilus oryzae. Next base: position 243,393 of record NW_022147288.1, on the reverse strand, counting down.
GACTAATATCTAGTGTCCACTCGCCTGGTGAAATTTCCCGTTTCCATATTTCGATTCCAGGCATCCTGGACTGTTGTTCGAAATATACCCAGGGTATCGGAGACATAATGTTGACTTTGGCCATCCTCAATTAAAGCCACAATACGAGCAACATCCGTTACAGATAATGGCATTTTTTAATTTGACAACCGTTTTTGTTATATTGCAAATACTCATAAATCCGTTTTCGCCTATGTCGCCATGATTGTTATTTATACATAAAACTTTCTGCCTGCAAAGTATTTTCCGAGACGTTCGTTTTAAAACAGCATATCTCCAATACAAAAAGAGATAATGTGGTGATTAAAAAAACAAAATGCTCACAAAAGATGAGGCTACAATGTGATTTAATTTAGCAACAGCTACTACCGCTGCTGCACCCTACAGGGTGTTACAAAGTTCGGCCAAAAAACTTCGTTATATTGTTGTGCCCTGTATATGCTCAACATAATTCGGAATAAAAATTTCTGACGTAGAATCCGTTAAAAAGGAACTAATTTACAATTTAAAAAAAAAATCATCAAAATCTAATGAGCGTTTCGCGAGAAATCCAACTTTGAAATTGAGTCTAGTTTTTAGTGGCCGGTGAGTTTATACAGGAAAATCAATAAAAGTTTGCGTCATAAAAATATTTGACGAATGCACGTCACAATGTTGTCACGGCTACTTTTTTTACTTTCTGACAGAAGTTGCAAGTTGGTTGAGCTTGCAACGTTGCAACGCGAATTATATTTTTGAAGCTCTCCCATATACTAAATGAAGTAGGTCTTCTGGTTAACCTTAGTCTTTTTTGGATAACTAAATACTAAAATATATTTCTTTTTCTATATACATATGTGCTTTCATTCAAAGATATTTTGGACACACTATTACAGGCGGTGGCGCAACCTCTTTCGCCTCAGTTTGAATTATACGAAAACGGAAAAGATGTAGAAACAAAATATTTTATGGGTATATTGTGGGGAGGCAATGTGTACAATTTAAAAGCACTATTTTAAAATATATTAAGGTGTATTCAGAACCTTTAAGATTCCATGCCCAAAGTTATATTTTTCTTATGGAAAACCACATCGGTATTTTTAGGTGTAATAAATGTAGCACTAAACTTATATTTACTGGTTGCATAATTGCATTACCTAGCTATCATAACCCTTTGAATAAAGAAGAACTAGGAAGGAGCATTAATTGCTATCCATGGTATTCATGCATGGTGGGTGGAAAAGGCACCATAAAAAGCTCTCTAGGGTGGGGATCCTTGGACAGTTCTGTTTGTACTCCTTCATTTTCACATCTTTGAATTTGATTTGATAATTTTGTTCGGACTCTCTCTCTCGCTCTCTCGCGCGCCTTTATTTTTATGTTATTCTATTATTTATTTCTACTAGATATTTATAAAGGTAGTAAATCTAGATGGAATTGTGGCAGAACTTAATTAACAGTGACACTATTCGCGATTTATCGAAAAAGGGACTCTCTAAGATAAGTTGGTTGTTAGCGTGCGGTAGATCTCGGCCAAAAATTGAGGGAAATAATGGAACAACTTTTTCGCTAGTAAGTGGGACTATAATAATTACATACGTGTAGTAAACCGATCATTTTATGAAATTACACTTAAAATTATATATTTTATCTTTGCTTTTAGCTTGATATACTTTATTTAGCTTGTCAAAGATTAGATGTCAAAGGATTTAGATACGTCAATTGGTGTGAAAACATGTGTTTCCTGCTATATTCAAAACAGCTGAGGTTCAGTTGCTATCGGATGTTTATGTCGCTCCCTAATAAAATACTTGTGGTATATCGACTAACTTTATGTCATTTCTACTTAGAATTGATGTATTATATAGTCTGCTTATAAAATTTTATAACTACCAAACATTTATTTTCACAACGTTAATAATAAAAACACAAATTATTGCAGTCTACCACGTTCTACCCTACCATTCGATAAGTTTTACATTTTTAAATAAAATCTAGAACACATTGTAAACTGATGGAATTTAAGTCGGCCATATTTGAGGCCCATCGCGGTGTACCTAAGATTTTTGATATGCTCCTTCCTTAGTCTTCTTATTCAAAGACATAACCGCATCGTGTATTGAGGAACCTGGCGAATTCGCCAGAAAGTAAAAGGAAATTACAGAATTCTTTAGAACGTTCCAGAAACACTCGCCAGGGGGTATATAAAGGCCCTCGCTTTGGCAGTTAGCAGTCGGAAGTTTGATAATACCGCGTTTTAAATTTTTGTGAATTATATTGGGGCGAAGGTGCCAGAATCGTTAGAGTAATAGTAGTTGCATAAATTGTGTTGTAAAATAGTATAAGTTTGTGTGTTACAGAGTGAGAAAAAAAATAAATTTCGTTAAGAGTATTTTATCGTCGAGTTTAAATTAGTGGACCCACGGATCCCGTAACAGTATTTTATTTCATTTTTGGATTCTGCGTAAAATACTATAACTTTTTTATATAAAAAAAAAATTAATATTTTAAAAACTTGGTTTTTTGAGGATATTTAAGTATGCATGCAATAGAATAGATTATCACGCCCACTGTACGCATTACACTTACTTTTCAGAATTAATTTTTGTGTGCTGAATTTAGAAGTAGAGAAATGACTTTTAACTGAAAAAATTTTATTGATTCCTTTAAATTTAGTAGGGGGGTTACTTGCGTACCAAAAAATTGACTGACTCTATTTTTAAGCTATTTGGTTTTACGATAACAACTTTGTTTTCTCAAATTGCAACACCCCGTATTTTTTCATATAATGAAGTAGCAATTTAAATGCCCTTTTCAAACTTATATTAGAATTTCCTATACCTATCTAGCTCAGATTAATGCGATTTTCAATAAAATGTCAATCAAGACGGCTGGTACTCGCCATGGAATTTTTCTAGTGACAGTTAATAAAACTGCTTTTCAAAATCTATTAGTTTATGGCATTATTATTTAGATTGTATAATAATTTACTTAAATTTACCCACAATGTAAGTTTAATAAGTAGTATTCATTATTTTACCACAAAAATAAAGCAGTATCTGCTGGCGGAATTATGGATAACATTTGTAGTGTTTTTTTTTGTGAGGAAATTGCTTCATTTGACCTTAAGGGCTTATGCTCAAAGATACTCAAATAGCAGTCTTGCTGATAAGCGTTCCTTGAAAATTACTTGTCTTCATTTCGCAGATCTAGAGCTGTGGTTTTATAAAAAAACTATTAGGCTAAAAGAAAGTGGAAGTGAAGAAAACGATATTTGCTGTAATTGGCTCTTATTAATTAAACAAGTCATCGTAGAATAAACAAAAACTATTCCTTTTTCTCTCCTTGATAGGATAATAAATACATATTTAATAAATATCTATTTATTAAAATTTGGTAAGTTAAATTTAAATTAAAAGTAAACTGGCTATTAAATTTAAATAATCCTATAAACTAATTTCGATGTGAAATAGCTACTACTGTCACTAGATCTCTGCACCTGACGAACATCAGTTTCGTGTGATTTGCCACTTTTATTCGAAAAAATTGTATCTTTAACTTTCAGGAATTTTGAGCTTAAAGATAGGAATAAGCCAAACCATAGATAAATGCAACAAGTTTAGATTGGAAGCCCGATTAAAAAATTTTGGGTCGCGAAATAATTTTGGGTCGCGACCGTTATACGCGATCTGACGCTGCTATAGCGGTCGCTAGGAACAACGGCAAACTAAAACCGAAATAATTTTCTCTTGTCAAGTCCAAATCTTCAAAATTCATAATAATCTTTCAAAAAAAAAAAAAAAAAAAAAAAATTTAAAGAAATTCCGAAAAGTGTTTTAAGCGACTCCATTATTCAAAGTACATTATAGCTACTTGTGAATTTAATTCAAGTTTTATTTTACTCCAACTGGTGATAATTGTAAAAAAGTGGCATAAAAAATCTTAAAAAGCTGTGCTGTTAACTGTGAACTGCAAAAACATCGTGGATCGTGGCATAACGTCGGTTTCCAAAGTTTGATAGGTATTTCATACATGCCGTTCTTATAGAAAATAAAGTTTCTTGTAGCAACACCACTGTGTTTTATTTATAAATTATTTTTTTTCTTCAAAATAAATTTGAACATAAACAATTATTTGGCGAATAAATCCGGAAAAAGCCGAACAGCTCCGAAATTTTCAATAAATTTTGGGTCGCAGACCGTTTGCAAAGATATTCGCCAAATAGTGTTTACATTGTCCCTTTGAATTTTAAACTTGTTTCATTTATTATTGAGAAACCCTATATATAGTTTGAAACAGAGCATTCCTTCCGATTTTTTTTAGAATATAACGGGGTATGTATTTGATAATAACGAAGTTTTTATGTAACCTCTCGACCAGGAATTTTTTATACTCCTCTACTACATTAACGAAAATCAAATTTTTCAAGTAAAGTTATTCCTCTATTCTATAAAAGTCAAAACTAAGGATTAATTCTTGAAAAGGAATGTACGGGCTGAGTCAAATTCACGTTGTAAGAAACATTCTTTTTTATAGGAGATAGGCAAAAACTAATATCAGTGTCTGGAGCTCAATTTTTGTCAAAGACATGATGGTTGGAACCGCAATCGATATCTGTTACCGTTCCGGAGTACGGGGTGTTTTTTTCAAAAGTATGCATTTTAACAAACTTGCTGTAACTTTTTTGCTATGGAAATTTTGTATTTTTATTGAAGAACATTCACCAAGCACCTTTTACGTAGAATTTAATGGTTTAAGTATAATTTTTTTTAAAATAATAATTTAAGATTATCAAACAGAAAATTTAGATTTTCTTTAATTATGGGATATATTTTTAATTTATTGAAAAGAATTTAAAATTACTTCCAAAATATAACAACTTGATATTTTGCTCGATTTTTCTTCTTGCTAGATCTTCTTCGAGATTATAGTATATAAAAACTTCACCCGCTTTAAATAAGTCGGCTTCACGCTCCCGCGCCGGCTGTAATGCAAAACAAATCTAGCTGTGAGTCAATTTAAAACGGAAAATAATATTTTTGCTATGAGAGATGCAGAATTTCTATAACATTTTAAAATATATTTTAGTTTTTTGCTAGTACAGTTATTAAAACTATATCTAATAAACAATTAAAAATAAATAGCAATCAACACATGAGATTTTGCTTACAGGTGTTCAACATATCTACCGTCTTCTGTTATGGAGAGACAGATAGAGGGGTAGATTTTGAACATTTCTCGCGGAATCATTAACTCAGTGAGGGGTGAAAGATACCCTCTCATTACTGCCTAATATTTCTAATTTCTTGTCTAGATTATACGGAAGAATACCGCCGCGCCTTATTCTTTCCGCAATATATTCCATTAGGATTAGATCCTATGGGCACTAAGTCAGGGCAAGACACTAAGAACGGCCAACTGTTACTGGCTGGGATGTTTGGTTAGGTATTTTCAATTATTCTTAAAATTTGGCTGCAAAAATTTGCTGATATCAGCGTTCAGAGGTGGTGCGCCGTCTTGCTGGAAAAAATAATGTTTTCGAGTTCCATTTAAGGGCATATATCATCCATAAGGGGTAAAAAGCCTACTAGTTAGAAAGTGGCGAACTTTTTTAAAAATTCTGTATTTCGAAGGAGATTATCAACAAAAATATCAAGTATGCATATATCGTTGGAATGGTAACTTTTAAATTCCTATTCGCCCTCTCTCAAAAAATACTAGGGGTGTCCAAATTAAAAAATCAATTTTTCTTGTTGATATAACTCTTAAACTTTAATTTTAAAAAAATTATACTCTAGCCATTACACATTCTAACGCTACACCATAGGTGCTCCGAATATTTCGTCGAATTTGACCCACCCTGTACAGGAGCCCGTCACAACTTTTTTTATATAGCATGCATATTTTAAATATCTTTAAAAAAAAAAAAAAAAAAAAAAAAAAAAAAAAATAAATCTTTATAAATAAATGCCTATATTTATCTCTCTTTTCC
>NW_022147288.1:138109-236119 GCF_002938485.1 Sitophilus oryzae | reverse complement strand
TCCCTCCTTCCTTCCTCCCTCCCTCCCTCCTCCTCCTCCTCCTCATCCACTGGCCGGTCATTGCCCAATACAGCCGCCATTACCAATAGCTACAGCCGCCAGCCAGTCTCCTCCCCTCGCATGTGTGCGGGGCAACGTGGTGGTGCCCGGTGTGTGTATTTTTTTAGTTTTAAATTTTGTGTAAAACTTTTAGGCCATTCGTATCGAGAATTCCGCTGTAGTCATTGCCTGAAACTTTCGGGGCAGCGACGAATTTAGATTAAAGGCTCTTTTCGGCTGTCATCTTCACACATCCTTATACAATTTCAAATTGCCTGCTATAAGCACCCAGTTGAACAAGTTGTATATATATATATACTTTATATATTGATGTGTGTGGTAGAATTAGACCAGCACCGACAAACAGTGAGTTACATAAATTATTTTTAAAAATTAAATTTTGAGTGAGTTAAGAGTTTTTTAACTCACGCATTTTGATTGAGTTAAGAGCTTCTTTAACTCACGCATTTTCACTACCGCACTCCTTGTTTAGATGACCACCAAAGAGAAAAAAAAAAAAATATCTTTGTGTTTCACTGGCCTGGGTAAATAAATTGGAAAAAATACTAAGGAGTACCCTCTTTTCACTTCCATGAAGGTGTTCTTTTCGGTGCACCATTTTTCACTATATGCATATTCATAATTTCCTGCTCTGATCTCTATTATGTTCGTTCGTCTTGGTCATCTCTCAAATGCCGAGAGGGAATACCCAATCGCTCATTTTTAAACTAGTAACATCAATATTATTTACTCTCATATTGACATTTCCATGCATGGTGTTATTTGAACAAATGTATTAAGGTAATTGATTTTAGGATTAGAGCAATAGGTAATAGCCTGAGGTAATGAGCATTGGTCTCTCTGTAATTTATTAGATAGATGAACAATGGTTAATCAGCAAAGTTGCGCTTAGGGATGTTCACCAAGATGTCATCAAAAAGTTTTAAAAATTACAAGGATTGTTGAGTTTTTGAAAACTACTTTTCGAAAATCCTTCGGTTTTTCCTGTTTGTTAATTTAATTAGCTAATAATTTGTGGGATACAGAAGCCAACTTTTTTTTTTAAAATATAAATTTACAGTGAATAATTTGAAAATCTAAAAATAATACCAGATAGTCCTAATAAAGTGGTTATGGGAATGTGCAAATTGCGTTTTTGATTTTCTAAAAATATTTTTTTTAAGAAAAATTAAATTAATTTTCAACAAAATCAGTTTTTCCAAAAAAAAAAAAAAAAAAAATTTTAAAACTTTTGATGGCATCTCAGGAACATCCCAAAGTGGCAACTTTATCCCAATTTAACCATGTCTGTATCTATTATAGCTACTGAGATACCAATGCTCGTACTTGGAATTTGTAGCACCCCAGCATTTTAAGTAGAATAATTTTTAAAATTCATTGTAAAATTGTTATAGTTTGATTGTAGATAGGGGCCATTAGGATAATGGCTTGAGTTAACTTATTAGTAGCCACTTGTATTACAACTCAGCTAGCTGCACTCGTGCAACTCTACACGCGTATCTTAATGATGTTTTTAACTCACTCTAATCGTAAATATCTATTTATTACATATGTATATATAAATTAGGTGTATAAATTTAGTAATAATATTAATATTTTGATTTATAGGTGGTAAGAAGTGTTTCTTTTGAAATCACTACTTAATAGTAATTTCCTTTTTGATTTTATGATAAAAAAAAAAAAAATTGTTTATTTAATACAATTATAAATCCCTTGGAGAAAAATGCATTAAAGGTAGATTCAATCCATTTATCATGCATTTTTATTGACAATTTCAATTTTAGGGAAATGATCCATACTGCAACAGTATTGCTGCAATTATTTTTAAGTGTACCATTGATCTCAATCAAGATGATGCATTTCAAATCATTTTATCCAATCTAAGTCACTTTTAAATATAATATTTAGTGTTCCTTTAGGCACAGATGGGTTTTGTATCTGCTATTTATTAAAATATTTTGGGTAAAATCTACTGACTCTGTCTGCGGTCGAATTCAATCTCATTTGTAATGGTGATGATAGCAAAGCAAGAATTTCCATTAACATGCTACAAACTGGATAAAAATTCTCACATTTATGTCAGTAATGAGAAAAACAATAGGCGATATTATTATATAACTTGTAATATTTGAGGGGTAGTAGGTATTCCTGTTGGAATTTGACTTTTCTGAAAATCCGTTTGCCAAAATAACAAGCTTTTACGTCAAGCAGTTTAATTAGAATCGTGGTTAATCAATTACCCAACTTTTGAACACCCTGTAGTATTTTTTAAAAATTACAAAATATGTAAAAAACAAAATAAATTAAGTGTCCAAGCGTTTTCCGGAAAGACTAAATCCGTTTTAAATCGACTTACACCCTAAAGTCAACTTGTTTCCAAAATCAGCTTTTTACACAGAGAGCTTAAGCAGGATCGTGATTAATCGATGACCAGATTTTCGAAACACCCTGTATACATTTTTAAAAAATCTTAAAATATGTAAAACAAAATAAAAATATACGTGTTTAAGCGTTTTTTTTCGAAACTTGACCGTTTTTATATAAAAATATTGTAATATTTGAAGGGTGGTTCCACTTTGAACTTGAATTTCCTTGAAAAATCCCTTCTTATCGAACCTCTACACCCTAGAATCAACCTGTATGCCAAAATTGAGCTCTTACGTCCAATCTAAAAACACAAAAAATATTGATATTCTTAATATAAATTTTGTGAACTTGAATCAAATTATTTATTAAATTTTTATTTTATGCGTATAGAAATATTTGTTAATGTGTTAGAACTATTTTTACGTGTAAAAATTATTTGTTATACATTAGAAACTATTTGTTACACGTAAAAACTGTTTGTTATATGTAAAAACTACTTGCTACATATAAAAATATATTTTTTAATTTATTACTTTTAACATTTCAAACTACACTTTTCAAACATGTCCGTCAAATCCTTTCAATTTATTAGCTGTTAGTAAGAAGTTTCATTCCTTTTAAATATAATTATTATTTCTGTGGTTATCTAAAGTGGAAAGTTGATAGCAATCTGTTACGCTAGAATCCAAAGAGAATAAAAGACATTATTTCAAGCCAGGTTTACTTTCAAAGTTTTCGAAGTTTAAAACTTCAGAGTGTAATGTTGACTATGTGGCTCTTGTGTGGATAAAATGGGCCAGTATGTTAGGAGGATAATCCATAAATTAAAATTACAGGATTTTGCTATATGGCCAGCCTTACATAGACATCAAATAACGGATTCTGTAAGTTGTTTTCTGTTTTATTTAAAAATCTTCATCATCATTTTCAGCTTATTCAACCATTTTCAATAATGGTAGCCTCTTACATATTTAGATATTCTCTTTGTATTTGGGCCCATTGTTGTCTGTTGTTGACTATGCATATCCAAGTTATCCCTGCTAATTTCCTCTAATATCATGGTCCCATCTCCTCGGGCTTGGTTAGGGTTAGGGGTCTTAGGTCTCTTTTTTCGAAGAGGAGGGAAAAAATCTCTCCATAAGACACCCATTTGGGTAGTGCCGGACTCCTACCCGGCTAAAAAAAACCCTCCTCGTTCAAATAAGCACACCACGCCGGAACCACTTACGCATTACTTCGACGTGGAGGCTGCCTACGCCATGTGGCGTTGTTTCTCTCCTTTTACTCTTAGTATAATATTTATGCATTTGTTTACTGGTTTCTATAATAATTCACCTCCCTCAAGGACTCTCATCAAGTTCGTTTCAGTGAAAACTAGTCCACTCTCCTTCTTAAAATTATCTCCTATGTTCAATCAGGTTCATTTTACCTCACAAAAATAAACAGACCTAGAGCTTGCCCGGCGTATCTTATAGAGGTATTTTCGGAAGCACCCGTGTCCAGACAGCATTTGTGTCAGGTGGTATCCCACTTCATCATATGGTCTGTCAATCCATTTTTCGATTTTGGGTATAAGTCTCCAGGTTCATCTTCCATACTTTCCTTTATCCCACTGATCCCGCCACTTCTCCATCACAGTTTTCCTTGCTATTTGTTTGAGCTCTCCCTTGTATCTATCCGCTCGTTCATGAGTTAATAAGTGGATAGGAGAGATGCCCGCAATGAAACCAACTGCCTCAGTAGATACAGTTCTGTAAGCACTACAAACTCTAATACATAATTTGCGCTGCAGATCAAAATCAAAACAAATCTTTCGCTTTGTTTTGATTTTGTCCATTGCCTTACACCATACCGGAGCTGCATATAACAATGTATTACGCTAACAAGAATTCTACGCTTTGATGACCTAGGGCCGCCTATGTTCGGCATTAGTTTTGATACTGCAGCTAGAGTTTTTTCCGCTTTAGTGATTATCTGGGTAACATGTTCACAGAATGTTGTTTTACTATCTAACCAGACTCCGAGGTATTTTACAGCATTCTTAGGCACGATGAATGTTCCCTCAACATCAAAAAGGATTGGCGCCAGTTTTCGTTTGGTGGTTAGAATTACCGCCTCTGTCTTTTGTGGTGCTAGCTGTAAATACCTTTGTGCCATCCATTTAGAAATTCTCAAGAGGCCGGTGTTAGCTTTATTCATAAGTATTTCCTCATTATTAGCAATCACTACCATGGCTACAGGTCTTCTTCTAGGTCTCTAGAAGCTCTTCTTCTAGGTCTCCTAATTCCTAAAATGTGGGTACCCATGCTGTAATTTTTGCAATCCATCTGTTGTCCGTCCATCTTGTCTGTCCATTGCCACTTGAGGGATTTGATTCTGTAGGATGACATCTATTACCTTGGTCTTTATCGTCTAATCCACTAAAAATAAAAATAAAAAGTAAATATTTTGATATTTTTTTTTTTTTTTTTTTTTTTTTTTTTTTCTAATAAACTTTTAGATGTGGGTTCAACTACGGTAGCGAGTATAGTTTTACTCAAAATGTCTATACCCATGTATGGATTCATTTCTCCTAAAAATCCTATACTAATAGTACGAGAGCTAGCAACGTCGGAAAAACAAGTAGGTATTTTAAGATTCTCAGAATTTTACTATGTTTTAGAACAGAGCAGTTCGTCTCATTGTTGATCATTAGTGCTCCCTACTGCGCATTGAAAGAAGATCCTATGTTTTTATTAGTCCTTTAAATTCTAGTATTGAATATAAATCGAACATGTCTCCATAGCGCAGTGCGTAGAGTTTCCGGCCACGAACCGATGATTCAGAGTTCGAATCCGGGTCGGGACAAAGACTTTTTTATTTTATTTCCGTTTATATTCTGATGGTAAAGTACTAAATATTTGTTTTTATTTAATTATCAGAATTATTTAATACTTTACAATCAGAATATAGACGAAAATAAAATAAAAAAGTCTTTTGACCTGACCCGGATTCGAACTCTGAATCATCGGTTCGTGGTCGGAAACTCTACGCACTGCGCTATGGAGACATGTTCGATTTATATTCAATACTAGAATATATAGAACGCAAAGGGTATCGACAGCCAGACGGGCCGCATGCTGTTCCAGAGAGCATAGTAAAAGACAAAGTAAAAGATATATCAAAGAGCCAGACGTCTTAAAATACTTTCTCGAAAAGTCTTGGGTCGAGATTTCCGTATGTAAGAAGAACACAATGCGTTTTATCATGTACTGAACAAAGAGGGAACAGTAAACACGTTGCCAAACGTATGAAATAAACCGAGAAACTGTGCACATTGCTAAGAGACGTGGAAGGGGATATATCAGATTTGTTGCAGTCGACCGGTTGAACCAATCAGTACCTCTGTCAGTACTTAAAGTTCTAGGGAAAGCAGGCATCATGCGTTCAGCTTCACAATTTAATTTCGTCTCGTGATACTAGTCGTTGTAATTTTCCCTATAGCTTAAAAATTTTTAAGTGCAAGTTAGATATACTTGCATTTTTGGTAAAAATAAGTGGAATTGAGTTGGTCGAGCTATTAGAACTCTGAATTCAAAAATCGATATCTCGAAATCTATTAGAAATGATTGATTGTAGTTTTTTAAAAACTTTCTTAGCAGGCAGTATGCAAAAATCTTTTTAAATAAAAAAGTTACACGATTTCTGAAAACTGCTATGCACCTAAAGAGTAGCGAAGTAATACAGTAAATGGATGGATTTTTTAAATTTTAGAATGAAAAAAAAACAACCTTATCGAATTTTTCTTATGTAAACATATTGTAAATGATCCGATCTTCAAAATAAAAAAAAGCTTCAATAGTTATGTATAAAAAAGTTGAGCTCTTTTAAATTATCGCGATTACTGACATTTTCTCGTTATAAAAAAAATAGACACCCTAACGATATCCTTATAATTCCATTTCAGATGCTCAAAAACATATCTAATGATTTTATCTAGTTACCTTTTTGAAAAAAAGTCTTAAAAATAAGCGGTTTGCGATCGTGATTTTACTTTACTTGATATGGAAAGGCGTACCGGCAACAACGCAACAGCACACCGTCGCATTTCTCTCACTCCGACTTAATAAAATCCCTATGCGATTTACTTCCACCCATGTAAATACTGACCCAAAACTCAAAAGTAACAGTTGCCAGCACGGTATGGGTATTTCGCCACTGCAAGAAAATCTACAAAATAAAATAGTTATTTTTTGTAAACACTTCTGCGTTAATCCCAAACGGAAACTACTTGTCAGAAGTTAGGTTTACAGATATACAAATTTGCCTAAAGAACAAAAAAAATGCTTAACTTTTCGGAAAGTTTCTCTCTTTCCGTCGTCGGAAGTTTTACTCACCGTCCACCAAAGTTTTAAAGCGTCGATATTCCAGTACCGGACAGTGGCACAGCAGATTCTCTATGGTTTCTTCTTCCTCCCCGCATTCTCTGCAGTAGTCGTTGGAAATCTTCCATCTCTCGAGGTTTACCCCCGTGGGGCAGTTTCCGGTGATGACACCTACAATTATCCATACTAGGTTCTATTTGTGCTCTAGTAGTTGTTTGTCTTTTTGCTAACTACCACTGGCCACAGTCTTCGAGCTGTAGCGCAGTCCTCACGGTGTTAGTAGTTTCTATAGCTTCCTTCAGTGTGTTGATCGTCACAAGTGGTGGGTCATCTTTGTTGCAACTGAACTGCTTGAAGCCATTTTGCTTTTGATCAAATCGGTGCGAGAAGCTGTGAAGCTATTATATAAAATGTTGTTTCTGGAGAGTTGAATATCCGAAAAAGATCAGTTATTGAATGTTATTGCACCCAACAATCACGTACTTACGCCTTGCTTTACGCCTTTACATTTTTTGGTAATTTTATCAACATTTGAAATTGTTACAACAAAACGCGACGCTCAGTTCGCTTAGTTTTTACTATCCGAAACAGCGGTACATAACACAAACCTCGTACCTGAGTGTTTATACCTTCAATAACTACACTAGTAAAAACTCTGATGAAAACTGAACTTAAAAACTCAAACTTTTTAAATCTTAGTAAAATTTGTATTTTAATTTTAGGAGAAAGAAGCCTTACTGCTTAGCAGTTGTAGCATAGTATATAATTATGTGGAAAAAAATCGAGAACTTTATATAAACATATTAAAGGGTTTCGAAAAAGTTTTAAAGAATAACCCTCTTCTGTTAGACAACATTCTTAGTTTATTTCCTATACTTCCAGTCAACACAACTGATGAGGGCATAAGTAAGTCTATTTCAGTAAAATGAAAGCAATTTATTTAATTTTATTTTCTTTTTTAGCCAACGTCTCGCTAGATTTGCTCACGTTTATTATAAATACTCCATTCAGTGAAACTGATGATAAATGTCGTTGTTAGTAGAATCCTTCTTGAAATCTTGCTACAATAAGAATTTAAACAAATTGCAAGATTATGACGCAATAAAAAATTATGCGGATGTGTAGAGTACGTTCTTAAATCCAAACGATATATTCTAGGCGATTTAAAAAAGCATTAAAAAAACATGCCCGATAACGTCAAATCGATTCATGCAAAAACATGTATCTGTGGATTTCTTTAGTTAATTTACTTGAAAGCGAGAAGAATGTGAAGAATACAACAAAAAATACATTCTGTTATCGAGATATTGAGGAATGTTTCAGACGTTTGAAGGATAAAATGTCGTTTATACCCCCGGGCGGTAGGTCGGCGAAAATAGCCGGTTTAGTAAAGGAGATGTCGTTGAAACATTTTGGCAAGGACGTCGAAACAAAGTCGCCTGTAAATGTTAAGGGCAGTTACCTTAAAGATTCGCCTAGTCCCTCTGTTATGGAAACCGCCAGCGACTGTACCGGAAAAGAAACCAAAACGACTATCTCTATAGACGACGAGAGTAACAGCAAGTTTGTCCTGATCGATTCCGAAGTGAAAATCAAACCTAACGAGATGACCGAGCACCAGAAAGAAAACACTGAAAAACGTCGTGAAGATATACCGGCCTTGTATCAAGATTTATCCCAAAGTTTGTCTCAAACCTTCGATTCTACCTCCGACTGTAGCAAGTCGAATAACGTAGTAATAAAGAAAGAGAGACCAAAGAGGACGATAGTACTGAGACAATTTTGGAAAGAAGGTACAACTAATGATTTTACGAACAAATTCCCTATTACAGAGAAAAACCAGAAGACGTGAAAAAAGAGAATACGCCGTTGTGTTTGAAAATCTAGTGATGAATATTGTTGGTGCGGACGAGAGTTTAGTTCTCTCCCTGCGAAGAGGAAAAGAAAAGAAAAGAGTCAAACAATCAGGAACAAGATAAAACCACTACCGAGGAAAGTTTTGAAGAAAAACCCGCAGTCGCAGAGTCTACCAAAGAAATACCTTTAAAGTAAGCCTGAAGAACCCGACTTAGCGAAAACACCTCTTGTACAGACTCCAAATAAAGTAGCGGAAACGCCTAAACGAAGAGGTCGCCCCCTCGAAGACAGAGTTCAGGCGAGACTTCTTCAGTAGAACGAGAAGAAGGAAAACATATCGAAGACGGTCTTGAAGAAGGACTTAAAGAAACTTTTACGCAACCCGGAAACAACTGAAGCGAAAGTACCGGCCAAGAGAAAGAGAGGTCGGCCTGCGCAAGCCAAACTGGAAAGTCCTAAAATCGAGTCTGATGTGTCTTCTTGTAATGAGGACGTTGTCAAAGAGGAGGTAAAAGACGAGTTAAAAAATTGTGCTCAACATGAACTCGATAGAGATCAAAAGAAGTCCGAGGAGGCCTGCCGGTACGCCAAAATCGAAAACGAATACGCCCAGTAGTGCTCCTCTTAGAAAGTCGACCAGGAAAAAGCATTCCGACACCTAAACTGACAGAATTTTATAAAGAAACTAGTGAACAAAATCGGCTGGATTCGGAAACATCGGACAGTACTTTGGCAAAAGATAACACCAACTTAGAAACTTCCAAGGAAAACCTGAAAAGTGATAAAGTTGATCAGAAGAAAAACGACCTTAGAAAACTCGTTCGTCACAAGTCGAAAACGAGGTGACAGGAAATTTAACCAATAACAAAAAAGGGAAGAAGCGTAAAGAGAAAGTAGCGAGTCGGACGATTTAATTGAAAGTTCCCAGGATTCCTCTACTAATATTACAGTTAGAAAAAAATCGTTTACCAAAAATAAGAGCGACAATTTGCAAATAACACTGGACAGTTTTATATCGCCCGCCAAAAACACCGATACAAGCAAGTTAGTTTTGAAAGAAGACGGTATTCCACAAGAGGGCGTAGTAAATGCAATCCCAGAAGACCATGAAGCTGCAAAAGAAACAGTAGTACCCGATCCGAGCGCTAGCGAAGACCTTTTTATACATTTGGAGAAGTCTCAGAATACAGAGCCCAAAAAAAGACCTCGCCGTAAACGAAAATCTAGCAAAGCAGCTCGTACGCCTGTCTCACAAGAATCTACTACAGAACCGTCGCAAGAGGAACACTTTAAAACCAGTCCCAAATCCGAAAAAGAAGAGGAAACTGTACCTGTTTTAGATACAGAGTGTTTTGTTGAATTAGACAGCATATCTATTCCGATTCAGTCTCTCCAAAACGACATTATTAAAAGAACGCAAAGTCAGGAGACTGAAACTCAAGGTACCGAATCTGTGGGTGTTCTAAGCGAAAACATCGAACTTCAACTGGATGTTCCCAAAAATCCCGACCTGACGGAGAAGGATAAGGAAATGGCCGAAATGGAGACTGCCTCCATGCCTCTGGACAGTTCCAATGATGAAACCAAGGTGGCTAATGTTACGGCGATCGAAAGGGTGGTTGAGGAAAACGTCTCAGTGTCTGGACTCGATAATACAGCGGTTGTTAATAATCAAACGGAGGAAACATTGCATAATAGTTCCGTTGTTCACAATGATATGGATACTATTCCAGAAACAGAGATTGTATGTCACTCAGAAGCAGAGATTGTATGTAATTCTGAACCAGAGACTGTATGTAATCCTGAATCAGAGGCTGTATGTAAGTTTGAACCGAAGGCTGTATGTAACTCTGTACCGGAATCTGTATGTGACTCTGAACCAGAGGTTATATGTAACTCTGAACCAGGGGGTGTTTGTAACTCCGAAGCAGCTGTTACCTCAGAGCATGATGAAACTAATCTGGGATCTCCCGATCGATCGATAGGTAAGTTTTGATATATTTTTTAAGTATATTAACATATTTTTTTAAGATAACAGTGCATGTAATAAGAAAAAGGGCGTCTAAAGTCAGTCATATTGAAATCCATTTGCGGTCTCATCAATTTTGTTTATATCATCAACTATCTAAATTATCAGGCTCACTAAAGTAGTCGGTATTAACTGATTGGCTGTTACTGAATGAATAATAAACGTGAAAAAACAGTTTTCCTTGAAAATGAGCAGTATATCCGTACTTTCAGTCAAAGTGATAGCAAGTTCTACTTTGGTTCATTTTGACTAAATAATACACACTGAATTGTTGGTCTTTTTTCTAAAATCTCCAAAATAAAATAGTTATTTTTTGTAAACACTGCTGGCGTTAATCCAACGAGACTAATTGTCAGCATTGGTCTACCAATAAACAAATTTGCCTAACGGACAAAAAAATGCTTAACGTTTCAGTTTGGTTTGGAGGCAAAAAAAAATACAAAGAACAAAGAAAAAAAGTATTTAAAATATTTAAATGAACAATATAATACAGAAAAAATATATATTTAGATTACATTATAATGAAAGAAAAATAAAAGAGGCTTTTTTAATACAATCTAACAAAAATAAATATATTGCTCATGCATCTGTAGATGTTAGTAATGTACGGCCAGGCCCGTTCCTGGGGTATCTGGCGCCTACGTGCAGCATTCTTTGGTGCGCCCTTTTTATATTTAAATCAATTATATATTTTAATCTTAATCTCAAAAATTTAAAGAATTTATATTCTGCGACAAACGGGCAATATGTAATTGGAAATGTAAAAAAACTATTCTAATTAAAGTATAAAAACATTTATTAAATAAAGAAAACAAACAAAACCACAAAAATATTTAGTAACAAAAATAGTACCTTAAAGAAAAAAACTGACCCATTTTATATGAAATACATAAAAACAATAAACTAAAAATCGGAAATAATATGCATGTACTGATTTCTTTCGAAAATCGACAACTATAAAACTATGAACCCTTCCCGGACACAAACGGTACATTATGAGACAGGAAATTGTAAAGAGAAACAAGCTCTATAACATAGGATACAACATTTTAATGAACAGTGCTTTCCATAAAATCAATATAATGAAAAATATACGAAATAATATACATGTACTGATTTATATGAAATAATATACATGTACTGATTTATATGAAATAATATACATGTACTGAAACACAAGCCCTATACATAACATATACATATACAGGGTGTCCCAGAAATAAGTGCAAATATTTTAAGGGGTGGTAGATTTCGATAAAAGAAACATATTTTCTCTTTATCGTTTTTCAAATAAGTCCAAAATAACGGAGTTATTTTACTTTGAAAATTTCCAAAAAAAATGATTTTTTGCTAAAATTTTGAGAACCACTGGATCTTTTCTGGATTTTCTTTCTTGTAAATTTAACCTAATACCTATGTACCATATTATCAGGAAATTATGTTTTTTAACTAAAAACTAAAAAAAAAATCCAAAAAAAATTTTCGCGAAAAAAAACTTCATAGGCGTGTTTCTGGGGTTGAATTATACTACCAGTTAAAATATTTACACTTATTTCTGGGACACCTTGTATAGTACTTTTTTGAGAGTCTTTCAATATTGTTTCAACGCATAAGCAGAGGCAAAGTTTTCCGTCTTTCAGTGACACTGAATCAGGCAGACTGCTTTAGTTCAGTTATTTGGACTGTTGTTTTCATTGTCACTGTCTTCTTATTGGTTCATGCACGTTTCTTATATTTTAGCATCAAGCGACACGAATATTCCCTCGTCTCCTGTAACAGGAGACACGCCCAATCGCAATTCCGAACTACTCAATAACACCTTAGATATATCTCCCATATCGCAGAAAAATAGCCCGGAAAACGGTAGTTGCGACGACGGGGAAATCGAGGAAGCGCAACCGAAAATCGTACCGGTAGCCTTGAAGTTCGATCACGAAGATCACGAGAACGATGGCAAAGAAAAATCTCCTGAAAAGGGAGACGACGCGCCCGAGAAAATCGTCCAAACGCACATGGAAAATCAGGATGCAGTTAAAGCGGATCAGCCGACAACTAGCAGGGACAATATAGCCGAGAGATCTAATAAATTTCTAACTGCTCTGAACGGGTCATCCAGGTAAAAATAAATTTAGGTTAGGTTAGATTAGATTCCCAAGCATTTTTTGTTTTATAAGTGTGTTAGGAAACTTCCCAATACCATATTATACAACCTAAACGCATCTAGAATGGTTGTCGTGAGTTATTGGTAACCATTATATAACACTTATATGCCCTAAACGGTCCATTTTATAACTGCTCCTATGGTAACCCTTAACACTCAAGGTGTGCAACCAAAGTCCTGAAGACTTTCTCAACACCTTTATATATCCTATCAAGTTACCGCTATAAAACTGAAAAAGGGTATATAATACTTATATAGTGGTGTTGAGAAGGTTCGCAGACCTCTAGAGAAATATCGCGCATGCGCGTTTTTTGAAAATAAACTTGTTTCTTTCTGACTACTTTAATATTTGCCTCTTTTTTTAACATAAAAATTGTCCTACGCAGATAATCCAGACCAGACACAAAAGAGACAAAATGATGCCATCCCTGTCATAGCCTACAAAAGCGTTTGCGTTATGCAAATGACTATAGAAATTACTGGCTTAATAAAATCTATTGTGCCTAGCCAGAGTACTAAATACATATGCGATATTAAATTTACTGTGTGAAAATCAATTTTACCTCCAAAAAACACATGCGCCCCCAAAAGCAGAATTATTTAATAGATTTTTATAAGCAAAAAAATATGGTAAAATTTTTGTAATGAAAGTCAAATTTATTAATATAAATAATAGAACATACGACTTTATAATACATAGAAATAACTGGCAACTGGCCAAAATATAGTTTTGTACCAGTTTTCAACGTTATCTTAGAAATACTCATTGTAGCCAAAAATGAAGACATCAATAATAATGGCTTCCATTATATTTAAAGTGCTATATATTACTTTAGGGTCTATAATATACTCATCAACCATTATATAAATTTGGTTACTTAAGGTTGCGTAAATGAGTTTGGGTTATTTAAAACACCAATTTTAGTGTTTTATACAACTAAAGGTAATACAAATCACTATTATAAATGCCGGGGTGTTTATGGCTACTTTCTGTCACCCAGAAAACCTTTATGTAACCTGTGGTGTCGACTGTAGCGACTCTCTGCAAACGAAGTTTGACTTATAGAAATTTGACAGATAATGTGCAGAAAACAAAACATAACCTCATAAAATTGAAATAATACTGTTTTGGTTTTGGTTCAATTTGATCTATATTTAAAGTGGTAGGAGTTTGCAAAAGAGTTCTAGGATCCTTTGGTACTTTGGTAGAACAGATATCAATGAATTTACTATAGAAAAAAGCTCTTTAAGTGCAGAATGTGTAATGTTAAAGCGTAGAGCTCATTCTCTTATGTTAGAACGAAGTCTTTCCTCCTTACCACATTCATTAATAGAGGCATCTTCTTCTCTCTTCCTTAACCAGACATCTTCCTGTTCCTGATCGTTTTGGCAACTTTCTGTTGGAAATATCTCAGGTTGATCCTGATCTCTGCTTGTGGATGGTAAATTTGCATGTTGGCTTTCAATATTGGTAGATGTAGTTTGAATGAGGTTTGGATTATTCCTATTTCTTTTTACATTCTGAAGAACCTTTCTTTTGAACGTAGATGTATTTTTGTGTTTTATCCAGTTTATTTTTTTATTATTCATTATAATACGGAATTGCTTGCTTGTTAATATATTATTTGTTTTGATTATAATAAAAATTTGAGGTTATGTCATTAGTTTTGATATTCGGTAACTACAGGTTATATGCAGTACATTTGAAAGGTGCAAAAAACGATTTGAGAGAACAATTATATAACTTGTAGTATTATTGGTTACATAATGGTTCTCAATAACACCTTTAATTATATAGTGTATATCTTGTGTACCTTTATAACACCTAATACCAGAAGTTATATAAAATAGATGTGAACACCTTTATAAAACCTTACTATGAAACCTTTAGTAACAAGAACCTGTAGTGTTATAAGGAAAGTGATAAACAACATTTCAAGGTTAATATTAGTGATAAATAACCAAAGCTACACTTATATAAATTAAAATACTGTAAGATACCAATGAGACATTTATTAAACCTTTATATAACTAACCTTGAGAATATATAACCTAAAGGAACTTAAAATGTTACTTGGGTTGCTGGGGTTTGGGATCCTGTTGATCCCTCACTCTGAGGACTTGGACCCATTGCGATATCTGTGTATTATTGTACCAAACCTTCCTCTCATTCTTTCTTTGTCTTAAAGGATTTCCAGCTCTTTGCAAAGTTCCCGATGTCTGCTGCTTCCTCTAGTCCTTCCAAAAAACTGCCCTAAAATTTTAAAGTAGTGTATCGGTAATCCAGTGCCAGACAGTGGCACAGGAGGTTCTCTATGGTTTCTTCTTCCCCTCCGCTAACTAGAATTACTGCTAAAACTAAAACTAGAACTTCTGCCTATGACTTTCTCCATACCAATCTTGGATCCTAAAATTCTTTTATTTGCAAGTATAGCAATTGCACCACCATCTCCTCGACCATTTTGATGTGTTTTGATAAGTGTTCTTATAATTACATATTTTTCCTAGGTTAATTGCTAAAAGAAAAATGTTAAAAACTATGTCACCGTCGGCATCGCGAATTAAGAAGCTTATGTCCAACGTTATGGCGAACTCGTTTGAAGAAGTTACCACGAATGTAAGTCAAGACGACATTTTAACGTTTACCCGAGAAGTTCCCAGTCCGTTAGCAGTACCCAGGAGCAGCATTTTAAAAAGGAAGCATTCAGATACGACAGATGATGGTCTATCACCTTGTCCTAAGGTAATAACCGAAGGAAAAAATGAAAAATCTCGAAATATCCTTATGGATTAAAAGTTAGATATCTGGCCGCTACCGGTAACTGGCTTTCCAGCCGAGAAAAAGATAGAAAACTAGAATTAATCGGAGCGGTCTCTTTTGATTTTATTTATATATCAATGTACGTACCAACAATAATTCAAGGATTATGAATGTTTTCTAGTCAGACTTTAACTTGTAATGAAGTCCCGATTTATTTTTTTAGTTTAATATGTTAAATGCTAGGCTTGAACATATTTCGATCAAGGCTTGATAGCGCGGCGCCAAAGTATTCCGTTAGTTTGGAAGGCCGAATTCGGGAAGCCCGAGTTCGAGGCTGCATCGGGGCATAATTTTTTTTTATTTTATTTTTGTGAATATTCAAAATAATAAATACACGTATCAGTTATATCTTGATTAAAAAATGTTAGTAACATAACAATAATAAAATATGTCTATACCTATGTGGCGGATTCATCTCTCCAAAAAAATCCTGTATGGGTATTTCGCCACTGCACTGCAAGAAAAATCTACAAAATAAAATAGTTATTTTTTGTAAACACTTCTGGCGTTAAACCTAAATGGACAGTGCTTGTCTAATTTGCCTACCAAAGAAAAAAAATTCTTAACGTTTCGGAAAGTTTATCTCTTTCCGTCGCACAGTGTGAAATTTACGGGGTGTAGCTGGAAAAAAATATTTCAGCGACTCTTCTAATGAAATATTAGTCTTTTTCGTTTTTATATGAGAAATTTTATCAAGACAAGGTAGATCATGCACCCAAATAATGTTAGTAGGGCATATACAGGGTCTCTCATAACGTTTGGTACATATGGGAAACTTTTTTACTATATTATACTTTTTTACTATAGAAAGATATATATTATACTTTTATGCTATAGTTATCAAGACAAGGATTCATAAAATGTTATTTTTAATAAAAAATTTTGTTGATTAGAGAATAGTTTTGATGTTAGTAACTACGGAGTTTAATATACGGAGTGTTTAAAATTCTACAAAATGTGGCGTTGCCGAACCAAAATACATAATCTATAAGAAAGGCAAATAAGAAAGTACTATATACAAGCAAAATAACACTATTTTTGTGGGTCAAACCGATTTAGAAAATCTATCTAAATCGGAAAAAATCATCCAATCAAAGAAAATAAAATAATCAATCGTTGATTTCTCGGCGAACCGCACCGCATAAAGAGACTGTATTTTAGGTTTTTCTTTCATTTTGGTGCCCTTTAATAATTCCTTTTTAATCGAAAATCTCCCCTTAACCAATCAGAATTTTTAGATAAGAAGATATGTTTATGCCTATTTGCCTTTTTCCATTTGTTCTCGATTTTCTGACAAAACGTCCTGGCCGACCTCTTATATTTTCTTTGACAGCTCTTGAAAGATTACTAGAATCAAAGCGTTCCAATATAAAATTCTTTGCCACTTCTTTGGAGTGTTAGAAGTCCAAACCTCATATTCATCCTGACGAGTGAAGCGCGCAGCCATCTTAATAATATATATGTATAGCTAAAGCGCACCTAAACGCACCTAATTTTTTTTATGTCGTGTGCTATAATATGTGGGCTTTCAAGAAATGACAAATGGTGGTATTATGTGGTATATGGTGGTATTATGTGGTATTATCAAAGAATATTATAGTTTTAAGAACTCTCGTGTGGAAGCTTTAGTGATTTGTCATACGGTGGCGCTTTTGAACATAATCGAAGCCTGAAAATGCTAATATTTTAAATTTTGAGGACTACGCGCGGCGATATTTCGTACGGTGTTGCCAAACATATTTTATTTCTCGATATTTAAAGAAATATGTATTGATTATATATTTTGTATATTCGATAGTACATGAGGCATCCTAAGGCTATGAAAAAAAAACGTAGCTATGAAAATAAAATTTTAGATTTTTAATTTTTTTGTACCTTCTAATAAAAATTACTTCTATTCCAATAAAAATTAACTAGTATGATTATGTGTTATCTGTGCTAGTATTAGGAAACTGGAGTAAATACGGAGAATATTAATTCGTTCTCTAAGATGAGCACTACTAAGTAATTTTTAAAAATCGACCCATAAGGGGGTGTAATTAGATAAAGGGATGTAATTATACAAAAAAAATCTGTACCTACTAGAGTATGAACTTTTGCACAGATGTGGCGCATTTGAACATTGATAAGCGATTTTGGAAATGTATAGCCTAAGGGTAGTGAAACTGGGGGTGAAATTTTGTACAAAAAAGTGTTAGTTCTAGGAGTATGAAATTTTGTACAGAGTTTCCTTAAGTGACGAAAGTGAGTACCTAGAAGCTAATTTTGACATTCATCCCTTAGAAATAAGGGGATGAAAAATTTGTACAAAAGGTTAAAATCGGTTTTAGAAGTATGAATGTTGCAGCCGTTCCTTATGTAACGTAATTTAGCATTAAGAAGCAATTTTTGGAAATTCGCCCTCTAAGGGTGTGAAATGAGGGGTTGAACGTTCTGGAACAATAAATTCTGTTCAAGGAATATGAGAATTTGTACAGAGGTTCCTTATGTAGCGTAATTGAATAATTAGAGTGATTTTTGGAATTCATTCCTTAAGGGGTTGAAAATTTGTATAATTTTTTATGTAAAATCCGTTCTAGGACTAGGAGTATGAAATTCTGTTCAGAGGTCCCTTAAATGATGAAAGTGAGTACCTAGAAGCGAATTTTAGGCATGCATCCCCTAAAAAATAAGGGATGAAAATTTGTACAAAAATTTGTTAAAATCGGTTGTAGAAGTATGAATTTTGCAGACGTTCCTTATGTAACGTAATTTAGCACTAAGAAGCAATTTTTGGAAATTAGAGCGATTTTTGGAATTCATTCCTTAAGGGGGTAAAACTAAGGGTAAAAATTTGTATAATTTTTATGTAAAATCCGTTCTAGGACTAGGAGTATGCAATTTTGTACAGAGGTCCCTTAAGTGATGAAAGTGTGTACCCAGAAGAAAATTTTGGACATGCACCCCTAAAAAATAACAATCCCTATAAAACAATTAAAATAAAAAATTTGTCTAAAAAATAAAAAAAAAGTTGGGGTGGGCCACTCTTATCACTTAGGGTATAAAAATAGATAACAACCTAGGAATAGGTTGTGACCAAACCAAACCAAACCAGACCTACTGAATATACATATAAAATTTTATCAAAATCGGTCTAGCCGTTTCGGAGATGGTAACAAAAAATTAAAAAAAAAACCCTATTAAAATATAGGGGATGATGGTGGAACGGTGAAAATTTAGGGTTATTTGTATTTATTAATGCCAACTAAAAAAATAAAAACATTTTTTCTTTTCAAAAATAAAAATGAGGGTGGGCTACCCTTACCACATAAGGGTATAAAAAAATAGATAACAACCTATTCTTAGACGTACTGAATATACATATAAAATTTTATCAAAATCGGTCAAAGCCGTTTCACGGTGAACGGTGAAAATTTTGGGTTCTTTGTATTTTTTAATGCAAAATAAAAAAATAAAAATATATATTTTTTCAAAATATAAAAAAATGGGAATGGGCTACCCTTATCACTTAAGGGTATAAAAAATAGATAACAAACTATTTTCAGACCTACTCAATATACATAATAAAATGTCATCAAAATCGGCCAAGCCGTTTCGGAGATGGTATCAAAAAAACAACCCCTATTAGAAAATAGGGGATGATAGTAGAACGGTGAAAATTTAGAGTTGTTTGTATTTTTAAGGCCAAATAAAAAAAAATATTTTTTTTTTCCAAAAATAAAAGATGAGGGTGGGCTACCCTCTCGGCTACCCTTATCACTTAAGGGTATAAGAATAGATAACAACCTATTCTTAGACGTACTGAATATACAAATAAAATTTTATCAAAATCGGTTAAGCCGTTTCGGAGATGGTAACAAAAAATCTTAAAAAACAACCCCTGTTAAAAAATAGGGGATGATGGTAGAACGGTGAAAATTTAGGGTTGTTTGTATTTTTTAATGACAAATAAAAAAAATATTTTTTTTTTCCAAAATAAAAAAAATGAGGGTAGGCTACCCTCTCGGCTACCCTTATCACTTAAGGGTATAAGAATAGATAACAACCTATTCTTAGACGTACTGAATATACATATAAAATTTTATCAAAATCGGTCAAAGCCGTTTCACGGATGGTAACAAAAAATTAAAAAAACAACCCCTATTAAAAAATAGGGGGATGATGGTAGAACGGTGAAAATTTTGGGTTCTTTGTATTTTTTAATGCAAAATAAAAAATAAAATATATATTTTTTCAAAATATAAAAAATGGGAATGGGCTACCCTTATCACTTAAGGGTATAAAAATAGATAACAAACTATTTTCAGACCTACTCAATATACATAATAAAATGTCATCAAAATCGGCCAAGCCGCCGTTTCGGAGATGGTATCAAAAACAACCCCTATTAGAAAATAGGGGATGATGGTAGAACGGTGAAAATTTAGAGTTGTTTGTATTTTTAAGGCCAAATAAAAAAAAATATTT
Organism: Sitophilus oryzae; assembly: GCF_002938485.1. Taxonomy (NCBI): domain Eukaryota; kingdom Metazoa; phylum Arthropoda; class Insecta; order Coleoptera; family Curculionidae; genus Sitophilus; species Sitophilus oryzae. The sequence goes on along the minus strand of NW_022147288.1, from coordinate 215,993 downwards.
TTTTTTCCAAAAATAAAAAAATGAGGGTGGGCTGCCCTCTCGGCTATCCTTATCACTTAAGGGTATAAGAATAGATAACAACCTATTCTTAGACGTACTGAATATACAAATAAAATTTTATCAAAATCGGTTAAGCCGTTTCGGAGATGGTAACAAAAATCTTAAAAAACAACCCCTGTTAAAAAATAGGGGATGATGGTAGAACGGTGAAAATTTAGGGTTGTTTGTATTTTTTAATGACAAATAAAAAAAATATTTTTTTTCCAAAATAAAAAAAATGAGGGTAGGCTACCCTCTCGGCTACCCTTATCACTTAAGGGTATAAGAATAGATAACAACCTATTCTTAGACGTACTGAATATACATACATATAAAATTTTATCAAAATCGGTCAATCGGAGATGGTAACAAAAAACTTAAAAAAACAACCCCTATTAAAAAATAGGGGATGATGGTAGAACGGTGAAAATTTAGGGTTGTTTGTATTTTTTAATGCCAAATAATAAAAATTAAAATAATTTTTTTTTTCAAAAAATAAAAAAATGGGGGTGGGCTACCCTTACCACTTACGGGTATAAAAAATAGACAACAAACTATTTTCAGACCTACTCAATATACATAATAAAATGTCATCAAAATCGGCCAAGCCGTTTCGGAGATGGTATCAAAAAAACAACCCCTATTAGAAAATAGGGGATGATGGTAGAACGGTGAAAATTTAGAGTTGTTTGTATTTTTAAGGCCAAATAAAAAAAATATTTTTTTTCCAAAAATAAAAATGAGGGTGGCTACCCTCTCGGCTACCCCTTATCACTTAAGGGTATAAGAATAGATAACAACCTATTCTTAGACGTACTGAATATACAAATAAAATTTTATCAAAATCGGTTAAGCTGTTTCGGAGATGGTAACAAAAATCTTAAAAAACAACCCCTGTTAAAAAAATAGGGGGATGATGGTAGAACGGTGAAAATTTAGGGTTGTTTGTGTATTTTTAATGACAAATAAAAAAATTAAAATATTTTTTTTTAAAAAGTAAAAAAAATGGGGGTGGGCTACCCTTATCACTTAAGGGTATAAAAACAGATAACAACGTATTCTCAGACCTACTGAATATACATATAAAATTTCATCAAAATCGATCAAGCCGTTTCGGAGATGGTAACAAAAAATTAAAAAAAAACATCCCCTATTAAAAAATAGGGGATGTTTTGTGAAAACTTAGGGTTGTTTGTATTTTGACGGTGAAAACTTAGGGTTGTTTGTATTTTTTAATGCCAAATAAAAAAAATAAAAATATTTTTTTTTAAATAAAAAAAATGGGGGTGGGCTACCCTTATCACTTAAGGGTATAAAAAATATATAACAACCTGTTCTCAGACCTACTCAATATACTTATAAAATTTCATCAAAATCGGCTAAGCCGTTTCGGAGATGGCAACAAAGAAAATAAAACAACCCCTATTAAAAATAGGGGATGATAGCAGAACGGTGAAAATTTAGGGTTGTTTGTATTTCTTAATGCCAAATAAAAAAATAAAAACATTTTTTTCTTTTCAAAAAATAAAAAAAATGAGGGTGGGTTACCCTCTCGGCTACCCTTTATCAGTTAAGGGTATAAAAATAGATAACAACTTATTCTTAGACGTACTGAATATACATATAAAATTTTATCAAAATCGGTTAAGCCGTTTCGGAGATGGTAACAAAAAATTAAAAAACAACCCCTATTAAAAAATAGGGGATGAAAGTAGAAAGGTGAAAATTTAGTGTTGTTTGTATTTTTTAATGCCAAATAAAAAAAAATTAAAATATTGTTTTTTCACAAAATAAAAAAAATGGGGGTGGACTACCCTTATCATTTAAGGGTATAAAAAATATATAACTACCTATTCTCAGACCTACTGAATATACATATAAAATTTCATCAAAATCGGTTAAGCCGTTTCGGAGGACTACGGTAACCAAAACTGTAACACGGGAATTATATAAGATAATATTATATGTAAACTGCGGAGTGCGGAGAACGGAAAGACTGATTATAGCAATAGATAAAATTTAAAACTATAATTTAAAACTATTCAAGAAAGTACACACAAAACAAGGCAACGCCGCGCGTCTATTCGTTCAATTCCGAGCAAAATAGCGAGGCTCCACGAAGTTGGGGCCTCGCTCGCCAAAGCGAGGCCCCATCGACAGGTCAGATTTTGAGGCCAGACGAGACTTCTAGGGTATTAAGATATTCTTTGGTATTATGTAACAAAAACATATTTAAAGTAGCTAAATTACAATTTTTCATAAATATATATATAGGTATAACATTTCTTTTCAGTCAAACTATATAGCGGAAATATTTTTAAAAAATTATAGCTTACTTCTCTTCTTTCTCAGCCTGGTTCCATCCAGTGTTGGATATAGGCCTCTTCTAGGTTTTTCCATACTTCGCGATCTCTAGCCAATCTTATCCATTGTCTTCCCGCCACTGCCCTGACGTCATCGACCCATCTCTTTTTTGGTCGGCCCATACTTCTTGTTGTTCCCCTAGGTCTCCATAGGATTACTTTTTGGGGCCATCGGTCTGAATCCTGTCTTGCCACATGTCCTATCCATTGCCACTTCAGACTTGCCACTCTTTTAACGACATCTATTAATTTTGTTTTTTGACGTATGTGGGTATTCCGTATTTTTTTCTCTAATATTGACTCCCAACATGATTCTTTCCATGGCTCTTTGTGCTACTCGTATTTGTTCTGCTGTTTTTCGAGTAATTGACATAGTCTCTAAGCCATACGTAAGCACAGGTAGAATGCAGCTGTCGTAAGCTTTTTTCTTTAGGTTCATGGGCACCTTTTTATCCTTGAAAATATTGCTCATATTTCCAAATGCTACCCATGCCAAATGGATCCTGCGTTTGATCTCCGTATTTTGGTTTTCCTTGCCCAGCTTGATTTTATGACCTAAATATATATATAATGGTCTACGTTTTCAATAATAACGTTGTCAACGGTAATGTTATGGATATTGTTGCTCATTATCTTGGTCTTTTTCAAATTCATTTTAAAGCCAATTTTCTGGGATTGGTCATTTAGCTCATTTAGCAGGTGTTTAGTTCTTGAATGTCGGTGCTCAGCAAGACAATATCGTCTGCGAACCTCAGATGGCTAAGGTGTACCCCATCGATGCTTAGACCTCTATTTTCCCATTCTAATTTATTGAAGACATTTTCCAGTGCCAGTGTAAATAACTTGTGAGAGATGGTATCTCCTTGTCTCACGCCCTTGCCGAGTGGTATTTTTTCTGTTTTGAGGTCATCATCTAATTTAACTTGGAAGGTTGCACTATCATAATATTTTTTAATAATGAAATAATATCTGGAATCAATTCTCGCGTCCTCCATTGCAGCTAGAAATGACCAGGTTTCGATGCTGTCAAAGGCTTTTTGGTAGTCTACAAAGGCCAAATGTAGAGGTATATTGTATTTTGTTGTTTTTTCAATGACTGTTTTAATTGTTTGTAGATGATCGATGGTACTAAAACCTTTTCGAAAGCCTGCCTGTTCTATTGGCTGATAGGAATCTAGTTTCGTAGACAGTCGGTTGTTGATAATCCTAATGAAGAGCTTGTATAGATGCGAGAGAAGGCTTATTGGTCTATAATTCTCTATATTTCTAAAATCTCTTTTTTTGTATAATAGCACCAACTTCTGCGTTTTTCCATGCGTCCGGGATTCTACCCTCCATGAGACATTTATTTAACAATACTTCCACGGCATCCACTAATGGTTTTCCGCCCATCTTCAGCATTTCAGGTGTAATACGATCTTCTCCTGGGCTTACTACGTAGGCCTAATATAAAAATAATATCAATGTAGTTATTCCGTGAAAGTAAACACTTTTCACTAAAACGCCTGCAAAATTTGACTAAATGGGCTAGATATTTTAGATGATTTTATCGTTTTGTCCGAAAGATAAAGTAATGAGCATTTTTAAATGATAAGCTTGATTTTAAAAATAAACATATGTTTTTTTATCGATGAATGGAAATTCCTTGAATAAATTTTACAATAATTTAGGACCTGGGATAAAGTTGATAAATCGAATTAATTCCACCTAGAACGTCAAAATTTCACACTGTGCGTCGTCGGAAGCAAAAAAACTACAAAGAATAAAGAAAAAAACTATATAAAATATTTAAATTCAACTATTCTTTAGAGAACACTTTACTTTTTTTTTAAACAGATACGTCTACAAGAAACCGTTGACGGTCAACGGTTAGGTTAGGTTAGGTTTAACTTATAGCAATCTCAATTTAAATGGGATTTTTTAATTCTTTTTACAGCGCAAAAGGGTCAACTTTAGCGATCCTTGTACCACCGAAAAGAAGATCTTCATTAAAGACGACAATTCGCATTGCCTATTTACATCCACAGAAGACGACGAAGAAGATATTGACAGGCAATTTTTGGCAGTTTTAACAGCCGGTAGCGTTGAATCGCTCGAGATCGAAACCGAATCTATCCACACAGAAGAAAGTCTTCAGATTAACAATCCGCTCATATTGTGCGACGATCGACCGATTTTTGCCGATTTGATCAACTGCGACGCTGACATCAACGTCATTGCGCGCAAACTCACCGGACCCATGTTTTTGAAGGCTCTGTTGAATAAATTGAGAAACAAAGGTATCAACACTATAGGCGACTTGGCGAGGAAAAGCGAAATTGAAATTTCCAAGATGCCTTTTAAATCGCCTGGCGTGTCTAACGTATACAAGGTTTTGGAAAGGTACCACGCTAAGCACTGTAAGGAGAACGCTAAGGTGGAACAGTTGAATGTATCAGTTGTTCCAGTTGAAAATGAAGTAACGACGGTGGTTGATACCGCACAAAATGATTTGGTTAAAGCTGTCGAGAGGGTAAAATGTGAGGTGAGTTACAGAAATATTTTTTTTTTCGTTCTGAAATATTTTTATTATATTAAACAATAAAATGCGATATATTATACCAGCTTTTTTATAATGAAATAATTCTTTTTCAGTAAAATTTCAATATAATAAGAATGATTGTAAATTGGCTTGTATTAGATTTTTAAATTTTGTATTCAGGGTGTCCCAGGCTGGGCGTGCATTAGAAGTTCCTAGAGAACCACAATATCTAGATCGGAGATTTTTTTCACATCATTGTTTTACAACGAGATCTATCGATTAAAAATATTTTCAATATAGCGGCACTTCCGGAAATACCGTAAGTTGACAGCAACTTTCTTATTTTAAATGGGTGCCCCCATTTTTGATTACATATTTAAATTCTCTGTAAAATTCTATGAATATTGATGTTAAACACTCTATATCAACATTAACCGTTTTTATAATAATAATAATAGCTCCCGTATATAGCGTTTAACGCCTTGGCAGTAGCAAGGTACAGCTTGCCATGCTAGAGCCGTTCAGTATACAAGGAGGGTAATGTGGCTAGCACTACGCTTCAACCGCCTATTATTACCCCAGGATTGTGAATCCCAAGTACTCATTTAAGGCTGAGTCAACCTAGGTACCCAAACTATTTTTATTTTAATCAAAATAGTCGGCTGATCAAATGTCGGGTGTAGGAACCTCTACGCCACCGGGCACCATTTAACCGTTTTTGAGAAAAAAAATATTTAAAATTTTTGGACGAAAAAAACTACTTGTCAAAAAAATTTGTATAGCCTAAAAGTCAAATTTAGTCACTACCACAGTTACTGTGACATAAAGAGAAGACATGTGGCTATCTATTTCAAAAATTAAATTGTTCAAATGTCATATAATAATGGCGGCAGCTGTCATGGAATTGAGCGATTAAAAAATTATCATAAATCATTTTGTTCAAATGGAAACCCACTTTTTTATTTCACTAATGAAACGGTTTTTCAATTCGTTACTTTTTAACTATACATGTTCCTATACCTAAAATAAATCGTTTTTAAGTTATTTAAGATTGAGTTTGAAAACGTATATTTTTCTTGATTTTATCTAGCTTCCTTTGACATTAAGTGTCAAACGGTCAGACAATTTATTTCCATCTGTCAGAAAACGAATTATTTGAATTTCCTATATTATAAATACTGTTTGCTTTAAGACTTTAAAAAGTGTATTTATAAAAATATATCTCGTATTTTCGCTCTTTAGTGATATCTAATAGGTAGTTGATATTTTTACTAATATTCCGTATGATCGAAAAAAAAACAACGCAAAGTTGGCTCGAAAATGATGCTGCTTTGAAATGAACAAAGCGTCACAATATGACATGGCCAGATCTATTGTTTTACATCACTTGACGTTTAAAGTCATAGGCTACTGGTTAAAATCAAGAAAAATATAAGCTTTAAAACTAAATCTTAAATAACTCAAAAACGATTTATTTTAGGTATAGGAACATGTATAGTTAAAAAGTAATGAATTGAAAAGCCTTTTCACTAGTGAAATAAAAAAGTGGGTTCCATTTGAAAAAAAAATATTTATGATAATTTTTTAATCGCTTGTATGAACTACGGCCATTATAAAATTTTACGGAGAGAATTTAATTACATAATAAAAAATGTGGGGGCAACCATTTAGAATAAGGAAGTTGCTGCCAACTTCCGGTATTTCCGGAAGTGCCGCCATATTGAAAATATTTTTAATCGATAGATATCGTTGTGAAACTATGATGTGCAAAAAATCTCCGAGCTAGATGTTGTAGTTCTCTAGAAACTTCTAATGCACTCTCAGCCTGGGACACCCCGTATACTTAGTGTCATTTTTGCTGTCCTTGCTGTATATCTCCGTTATTACTGAAGATAAATGTTTGCAGTTTTTGCGAACGTTTGCTATTTTCGTGACAGGTTTTGTTCAAGAACAGTTAACCTAATAGGACTGCTCATTCAGCCAAAAGTGTCCGTTGAATCCATTTTTGCTTTTGATCAAATCGGTGTGAGAAACTATGAAGCTATAAAATGTTGTTTCGGGAGAGTTGAATATCTGGGAAAGTTGAGTTATTGAATGTTATTGCACCCAACAACGCCCTAATTACACTCTCCTTTACGCGTTAACATTTTTTCGGCAATTTTATTAACGTTTGAAATTGTCACAACACAACACGACGCCTAGTTCGAATTCTTTTTCACTTATTTTTACTTCCCGAAACAGCGTTACATCACACAAACCTCTTACCTGAGTGTTTTAGATTCTCAATAACTGCACTAGCAGAAAACTAAAATACTTAAATATTATGACAAAACCACGATTTCAATATTATTTTAATGCGATCAACATGACGGCGCGTGAAATATAAACTGATAATTTCTGATTTCTGCCATTGAAGCGCTGCGGTCGGAATTACACCCTGTAGAGTTGATCAGTTACAGCATCAAGTTAAAATTGAAATCACATTTTCGCCTTATCTTTTTTTTACATTTTGTTTTTTTATTTACTCCATTATCTTCCTTATTACACGAGAAACAACATTTTATAGGATGACATGATTTAATATTGGTTTTAATTGACATTTTTCCATTTTACTCACTAAAGTAGCAGGCTATGGAAAAACACGGATTACCAGTAAATGTCAAATAGAGATGCTTGTTGTCAGTGTCAGTCGTTTTCGTCCTTTTATTATATCAAAAATATGCAACGTGCACGTGAAACAAGAAATTTTACTGGCGAAGAATGTGCTCAAGCATTAATATTGTCTGAGGAAGGTTGGAGCTACCGAAGAATTGGTGAACAATTTAATGTAACTCACTCAACCATTTCACGAGTTATACAACGGTATAGAGATACTGGGAGTAATTGTCGCAGGCCGGGACAAGGCAGGAATCGAAGAACCAATCCGATTCAGGAACGTTTTTTAAAACTCTCAATATTAAGACAACGTTTCGTAACACCTCGGACCCTTCAAACTCAGCTCAGAGCATCTAAAAAAACTAGCATCTCTATTTGACATTTACTGGTAATCCGTGTTTTTCCATAGCCTGCTACTTACTTCAGTGAGTAAAATGGAAAAATGTTAATTAAAACCAATATTAAATCATGTTATCCTATAAAATGTTGTTTCTCGTGTTATAAGGAAGATAATGGAGTAAATAAAAAAACAAAATGTAAAAAAAAGATAAGGCTAAAATGTGATTTCAATTTTAACTTGATACTGTAACTGATCAACTCTACAGGGTGTCACAAATTTTATTAAAAAAACACGTTATAATTGCTACACCCGGTATTAGTATAAAAAGGGTTCCTATCAAAATACAGTTAGTATAGCAACATTGTGGAAAGAATAACCTATCATTCAAAAAAAAAATCATCCAAATCGGATAAATGGTTTTGACAAAAACTTTACTTAAACTTTTGGTTATTTTTTTGTGGTACGTTAATTTATTGGGGAAGTTTAGTTTTTTCAATATTCTGGATATTAGGCATTATGGCATTATTTCCATATTTTATATTTTAATTTTATGTTGAGTCAATAAATATTATCAGTTACGCTACACTGAAATAACTAGGTAAAATTGACAGAAATTGTCCTAATCTAATTATTTTGACAGTAATAAATAATTACAAATTAAAAATAAAATCAGTTAGTAAACTTTAAAAGAATTTTATAACTTTTTTTGTCGGGGAACGACGGTACGCACTACAAGCAACTATTTTCGAAGCTTTTTTTAAATTTCCAATAATCTCTCCATTATTGAAATCCTTACACAATGTATTTCCAGATCTATGTACTTTACTATTTTTATTTTATTTTATAGGGAACTTCCACCGAGACCATATGCACAACGCTATTCCCTCTGTTGGACCAAAATGAAATACTAACTTACACGAAATCCTATTACCAACTGGAAGAGAAAAGCGATCAAAGTGAAAGTAAGATTGATCAAGAATCTCAAACGGCTGCAAACGATTTGGAACAAGATGATCCAGGGACGAGCGAAACTGAACTGATAAACTCTGAAGATTATAATCCAGTAGAAAAACTAATTGGTCAGCTATCATCATCCGAGTTTTCCGAAGAGGAACTAGTAAAGATATTTGGAGTAGTTACTGATAAAATGGCTTCCTTCTCGCCTAAAAGATTACTTCAGATATCTATTGAAACATTACAGAAAATAACTTTCAAAGATTAGTTTTCTGAAAGTCCAGTTGAAAATTGTTGTTTGGTTCCATCAACTTAGAAAGGTGTCTTTTTATTTTACAGGTTTTCACTTTTTGGTGTTACAACGTTTATTAAATGTCATTAATTCATATTCATTCTCATAATTGCAAAATTTTTAATTACACTCAGATCTAAAAAATGCGTCAAACTTTAAGCGTTATACTTTTTTAATGTTTAGCCCTATTTTCTAGTCGTATTGTCATATTGACAGTTATATTTTGTGTACCAGTTTAGATTGGAATGCTCGGCTTGCCGCGAAAACTTATAATTGTTTTGGAACGCATACGTTGTAGGACGCTGCTATAGCGGTTGCTAAGAACAACCGCAAAAAAGAACAGACACAATTTTCTCTCATCAAAGTCGGCATCTTCAAAAATTATAATTATTGCACAGGGTGCAGTTTTAAAGTGAGGGTAAAAAACAATCCTTTCATTAACCCTGTAATAATAAGCCAAATACTAAAGTTTATAAAACCATACTGAGTTTATAAATTAAAAATAAAACTAAAAATAGGAGTAAAAATTAAACAAATATAATACTTTAAATTTAACCGAAACATTTCCGTTGCGTTTTTTTGCATCTGAGTGCAGAAAGAAACATTATTTTAGTTTTGAACTCAGCATTGCATGCAGGATATTGATATTTTCTTTAGAAGACATCCCACTCTTAAACCTGAATATTTTCCTTGCAGGAAATAAAATTTTGGTTCAGTCTCCAGTCTCATGAAAGGGATATGCTACATTTAAAACTATTAATGGAGAGTTAAGCTTCATTCAGAACCTCGCAATTAGTGGCGTAAATTAGGGGTTTCAATTACACTGTATACTTTTTAGTTTAGGATTATTCACAATGTTTAAAAAACACAATTGAAATGAATAGAATATTCTAGCAACAGCAAAGAGAATAAAATTTCTTATAAAAAAGGTTTTATGAAAATTTTCGCTAACGTCAACCGTTTAAGCACAAATCTCTGGAAATTTTACAATTTTGCGTAAAATATGATATATTATGTATAGTCGATTTTCCGAAATCAAATGTCGATTAGGGTTCACTAAAACTAGTTTTAGTTTAGTTTCTTCAATTTTGTCATAAAACAGTGGCGTATCATTAAATCGCTAATAAACTAAACTAAAACTAGTTTTAGTGAACCCTAATCGACATTTGATTTCTGAAAATCGACTATACATAATATATCATCTTTTACGCAAAATTGTAAAATTTCCAGGGATTTTGTGCGTAAATGGTTGACTTTAGCGAACATTTTCATAAAACCTTTTTGATAGAAAATTTTATTCTCTTTAATTTTGCTCTCCTTACATTTTCGCGAAAAACGCATAGTTTTCGAGATATTCACAAAATACCGATTTTGGGCGCCATCTTGGCAAGATGGCAGCGCCGGCGGCAGGTCTGGAAATGTGCATTTTATGGATTTTAGTTAGGGACCCCAAAACCTACAAACCTGCAAAGTTTCAAAACTTCCGGACTTTTTTCCAAGCAGGCCCCTTTTTTGATCCCCAATGACTGAACTAAAAGGCCAAAATGACATTTTTCTAGTGGAAAAGTTAAAAGTTTGATAACTTTTTCTACTAATTGAAAATGTCTACCAATAATTTTGATATTCTGAATGCTTACTTTGAAATTAAAGGAACAACTTCTACGCTAATTGAAACCATTAATTTATTCCCCTAATTGCGAGGTGAATGAAGCTTTATACCGTATAATTGAAAAAAATGTTATCACAAGGACCATTTTTTTAAAATTGATATAAAAAGCTGTCAAAGATTTAAAAAAAGTAAACATTTTTGAAGATAGATATATTTTTATAGATTAGTTATTTATATATATACAGGGTTGTTCACCACATACAACACGGAGTATTGTAGCTAAACGATTAGATTTTTACAAATTGTAAGTTTTGGGTTCGTTGAAGGACTAATAGAGCTACAATTTAAAAATATTTTTACAAGATACAGACTGTCCCAAATAAATAAAAAAAAGTTGTATTTTTTTAAATGGAACACCCTGTATAGTATTGCATTTTTAGTTTCTACGATTAAAATAAAGGTAAATTTCATTAAGGTTTATTACACTTAAACCTTACCGTTTTTGAAATATTTTCAATTTTGCGAAATTGCAGTATACATTTTAAGGCTTCAATTTCTTTTCTCCGAGGATATTAAAGTTTTTAATACTAAATATTTACTGAAGTTTATTTATTGGTCAGTTATTGTGTTCCAATAATAAAAATTATACTACCTTGTTCAGAGTGTCTAAAATTTTATTTTAAATAATTACTAGCTTTAAACGGCAATAACTTGTTTAATTTAAATGGAACACCCTGTATATTTTATGAGAATCAGATGCACAATTTAATTGTCTATCAAATTGTATTATACCACTTCTTACCTATTCCTTCAAGTTTTCGTAGAAATTGCATTTTCTTATAATTTAGACCTCATTTATCAATATACCCATGGAATATTGACATTTTAGGTTGTTTTTAAACAACAAATGTACACAAAATATACAGACTAGTAATACTATCGTTTTAGTAAAACGATAATATTACTAGCCCATTTGTATACAAAAAGAAAACTATTTATATCTTTATAAAAGAGTATACTATTAATTAATATACCACCAGTATTTCCGCCCAAATACTAATTAACTACATACTTAATTGTGTTCGTTAATAAATTATTCTAAATAAATGTGGATTTGAATCAGAAATCAATATAATAATAAGTTATGAAAATGAACGTCTCTGTTGTTATAAATAAGCATTTGTCAACAAATTAAATATAATTTTGAAGGTGTTACTTTTTACCACACTGTCTAATACACATACATAATTCAGTTTTTTAGTATTTGGAGCAATTATTATTAATCAACGCAAACAGTCAATTAATGTAGTTTGAATACTGAAATCATATTAATTGGTCCTCTTTAACAAATATTTAAACAGTTTTTTTTAATTTGTTAATGAAATAAACGAACTATATCGACAATATTAGTATCTGTACTCTTTAAAAATTCTTTAAAAATCTTTAAAAATAATCTAAAATGTCAGTATTCCATGGGTATATTGATAAATGAGTTCTAAATTACAAGAAAATGCATTTTCTACGGAAACTTGAAGGGATAGGTAAAAAATGGTATAATGCAATTTGATAGACAATTAAATTGTGCATCTGATTCTCCTAAAATATACAGGGTATTCTATTTAAATTAAAGAAGTTATTGGCGTTTGAAGCTAGAAATTATTTAAAATAAATTTTTAGACACTCTGTATAAGGTAGTAAAGTTTTTATTATTGCAATACAATAACTGATCAATAAATAAATTTCAGTAAATATTTAGTATTAAAAACTTTGATATCCTCGGAGAAATGAAGCCTTAAAATTTATACTGCAATTTCACAAAATTGAAGATATTTCAAAAACGGTAAGGTTTAAGTGTAATAAACGTTAATCAAATTTACCTTTATTTTAATCGTAGAAACTAAAAATGTAATAATATATAGGGTGTTCCATTTAAAAAAATACAACTTTGATATTTTTTATTTATTTGGGACACTCTGTATCTTGTAAAAATATTTTTAAATTGTAGCTCTAATAGTCCTTCAACGAACCCAAAACTTACAATTTGTAAAAATCTAGTCGTTTAGTTACAATACTCCGTGTCGTATGTGGTGAACAACCCTGTATACTCCAGGGTTGTCGCAACCAACGTCGCATCCCCACGCCTAACCGCCACCTGTTACGATCAAGATCTTCCTCTTCCAAGTTACGGTCCTCCATTGCCCTTCTGATGGCCTCATTCCAGGATCTTCTAGGCCGTCCTCTTTTCCTTTTTCCAGGAGGTGGCCAGCTGTAGATACGGTAGGGCCATCTTCGTTGTTCCATGCGTAGCAAGTGACCAAACCACTTAAGGCCCCTCTGCTCGATAGATTAGTTATTTACTGAATATATTTATGTGTGAATGGTGACATTTGAATGAATGACATTATTTTTTGATAACGTGTTTGAAAATGTGGCGATTATTAATAGCTTTCCCTTTCAGAGGCTACCGTGACGCTGTTTTTTTTCGATTGTAATATAAGATTTTTTGATTCTCTTATAATTTTAACAGTTTTTTTTTCAGTAATAATTCAGATTGTGTTCAAAATATTCGAATAACGAATTAGATTAGTATAGATTTAAATGAGCTTTAATATGATGTGCTACTTGCAAAGTTTAAATAATCTTTGTATTGTTTGAAATTAAACAATTTTTAAATTTTAATTATAATTTTAAAATTGTTGTGTTTTCCCAATTTTATTATTTTGTTTCTTGCAACGAAAATATTTAAGATGTCAATATTTACATTTTTAACATACAGGGTGTGCTGAAAAGTTTGCAACAAATGGAATTTTTTTTATTTAATTTTTTATTAAAGGTTGATGTCGAATTTCTTAAGTTAAAAGAGGGGTTAGGAAACAATATTTCGAAAAAAGTCAAAGAGAAAAGTTGTTGAAAATTTGGTTTTACATTCATGTGTCAAATTTCATAAATATACCTATAGGTTAGTTTTAATAAAAGAAATATTGAAAACTATTGCATGACAAGTCAGAATGATTTTTGTTATTATCGAATGTGCTGAAGAAATCTTTTTTATTAATTAAATAACAAAAACAGTCCTATTTGTTGCGAACTTTTTTACACACCATTATACCTTTTTACAACTAATTAATAATGCATTCAACATTAAACTACTATAATTTTTTTACTGATAATTTTTTATACATATTTATAATTGTAAAACTATACTATCAGTAGGAGTTATAATAAGTCCTTTCCTATAAAACGCTCTATAGTAAGTGTATGTGTTACTTTTACAATTTTAAAATTATATAAGATTAGAATATCCTCATGTATATGTTCAATATATTATAGGTTATACAACGGCATTCAATGAATTATTTAAATCTCCAGTTCGGTAGAACTTAGCCACTACTTTTGCAAGACTGTTTTTTTTGTACATTATCTTTTATAAATATGATATATTAAATGTCTGCTGTATGGAGGCGGTAAAATTATGTGCTTAGTTAGTTTAGAAATTGTAAATTTTCAAATGTAGCTTTTAATTGTTAGTTTTACCGATAATAAATACAGATGTAATCTAAGAAGAAAGTGTTATGTTTTGACAGTACCAATGTATAGGGTTGGTGCATTTCATCCAATGTTTTAAAATTCCGACAGCAGCGTTCGGTCCGGCAGAAATCAGAACTGTCCAGCCACTGTCCCTATATTTCACGCCGTCCCGGTTGCCGTTCATTTGGATCGCATTGAAATAATATTGAAATCATGGCTATGTCATGTTATTTCAGTCTTTTGGTTTTTACTAGTGTAGAGTTATGACTTTGAGAGGGCTTTTAATTCGATATATATATCCTAATGCAATAATAGAAGCTCTAGCGAAACAATGTATTGACAGGCCTTAGAAAACAGAAATTCTTGCCAATATATTATACAAAGAAACCAAAACAAAAGTAATGATATATAAAACATCCCCAGAGTTCCCAACTGTTTAAAGCTGTTTACAGCAACATTAGAAGAAATCTTCCATCAAGTTGACTGGATTAACAAAGGATTTAAAATAGATGGAGAATATCTTAACATCTAAGATTTGCTGATGATATAGTCCTAATTGTCACTAATAGTCCTGAAGAACTACAAGCACATATTAATGAACTAAATACATCCAGCAGTAAAGTGGATCTCAAAACGAATAACCTAACCTAAACAAAAACTAAAGTAATGTACAACGAACTAGCAGAAGGAAAAGACTATATAGTACTTCTCAATTCTGTTCATAACTACAAAACATATGATGCGCATTTCTTCCAAATACTCACCCCTATAGGTATTGTTCTTTGTCAATTTATTTATAAAAGTCAACTCTTTCTAAAACAAAAGTTCACTCAATCAGCACTAAAACTTTTTAGTTTTTTTAACTATTCCACGACTATTCATGACTGTCATGGAAACTGCGACTCTTTGAGATATCTAGAAAACACAGCTCCGTGAATGAGATCTTATTAGACCTCCATTAGACGGATGATTCTTTTGTTCGGGCGGTGAATACCTTCTTCTTTCGTACCTGTTCTTTGGTTCTTCCGATCTGTAACCTCTATTTAGTCTCGGTAAATCCTCTTGTGATCTGTACATTTCCGGTCCGTAGATATCTATGAGGACTTTTGTATTAACACAAGTGTCCTTCGGATTTTCTACGCAAGACGTCTCTATATTTTCTTTCTGTTTCTTATGGCATATCTGGTTTCTTATTGGAATGCGTCGAATTTTATTTTGTTAAAAATATTTTTATGTAAACTCTTTATTTGATGCGATTTTTTGAATTATAGGTATATATTTGTTTTGCTGACTGTTAAAATTGCATTTCAAAGGAATAAACAAAAGACAAACAGAAACATACAAAATCATTTTATTGTTTATCTTACCAATGCAAAAATATTTACGATTGTACATATTATTTATATTTTCTCATACAAACATGACTTCTGTACAATTATTAGCCTAATATCGAGAGATTATCTATATTTTTACTACTTACATTTCTTCGTTACAATATTGCATCATAAGTAATTTACAATGAACTCAAAACCTAGACAATACTCACAGTTATGATATGTGCACACTTAAATCCGTACAAAGTCGAAATATATTAGCCGACCATACCAATT
This sequence comes from Sitophilus oryzae, assembly GCF_002938485.1. NCBI lineage: Eukaryota > Metazoa > Arthropoda > Insecta > Coleoptera > Curculionidae > Sitophilus > Sitophilus oryzae. The sequence continues at coordinate 200,082 of NW_022147288.1, read as the reverse complement.
GGTATGGTAGGCTATTAAGATCGACAAAAAAAAAGTTTTTTTAATTTTACTCAAAATGAGTTGTTTGGGTCATAAATGACCTAAATACCAAATATGTTCGTGGTGTCTGTCTGTCTGTAACCCGATAACTCAAAAACCGTTAAACCGATTTTAACTAAATTTGGCACAAAAATATTGTGGCACCCGAGAATCTGGCCATTAGTTTTTGGTGGGGGTGGGGGGTTGGTAAGTTAAAATCGTAACTCCAAAATTACAGTAGCTAGCGAAACGCGGTTTTCAATTTAAGATTAGGAATACTATTTACAACAAAATTTGTAATAACATCAAAATCAGTCAAAGCCGCAGTTTTTGAGATAAAAAAAATTGGAAAAATTCCTTTACTTTGAAACTAAAAGAACTGCCTACCAACTTTCTATTAACATATTTTAGTATGGGCGGCTATACGTGCCTCCCGGCGCCAATTTTTTGTCCCTCCTTTGACTATTCTTTGATTTTTAGTTCTATTAGCACTTCTTAATTCTGTTCATAACTAGAAAACATCTGATGCCATTTCTTCCACAATATTCGCTTTATAAATATACTCTCACCTTTATAGGTATTGTTATTTAGTCAAATTATTTATAAAAGTCCCAACTCGTTCTAAAACAAAATCACAAAAATTCACGCATTTAGCACTAAAACTATTTTTCGCGCATCATCATGGAAACCATATGGAAACCGCGACACCGAGCGCGACTCTTTGAGATATCTAGGGAACACAGCTTCGTGATGTGAACGAGATTTCATTAGATATCCACTAGACGGATGATGTCTTTGTTCTGGCAGTGGATACCTTTTTCTTTCGTACCTGTCCTTTGGTTCTTCTAATCTGTAACCTCCATTTGGTCTTTCTAAACCCTCTTGTGATCTGTACATCTCCGTTCCGTAGATATCTATATGAGGACGTTTAAATTGTTACAACTGTGCTTCGGATTTTCTACGTAAGGCGTCTCTATGTTTTCTTTCTATTTTTTGCGGCATATCTGGTTTCTTATTAGAATGCGTCGATTTTTATTTTATTAGAAAGAATTTTATATAAACTCTTTATTTGATGCGATTTTTAACAAATTTTTGTGAATTATAGGTATATCTTTGTTTTGCTGACTGTTAAGGGAATAAAGAAAAGACAAACAAAAATATACAAAATAATTTTATTGTTTATCTTACCAATGCAAAAGTATTTACGATTGTACATATTTATATTTTCTCATCCAAACGTGACTTCTGTACAATTATTAGTCTAATATCGAGAGATTACTAGCATTGAGGAATTTTTCATTTATTTATAGGATAAATATTATGCCCTATGTTCGAGCTAGAAAAGGAGTATGAAATAGTATCCATTACTTTGGTCAACACCAAGTCAACTTTCTTTACAAAAAACTAACGTTGTTGCACATTACTACAGGCTTTTAAATTGGATACTAATCAATTAAAATTCAAGGCCTTCGTCTTAAAACTATGTTGTTTTTGTAACTGACAACTTTAACATGGGTTTAAAGCAGGGAGAAGATGTGATGTGTTGGTACCAGAGAAACAAACGAACGAGTAGCGACAGTAAGCGTCGGAACCTTTGACGTTTGATGTTCTAATTTTAGCCGCCGCGGATTTGAAGGTGATCATGACTAATACACTGCTGAAAACGTGAACTATGTCGAATACAATGTAAGAAACTGGAAGTGGACTCATAAAACACTTTATAATACACAGTTGAATGTATTTTTACCGATCATAGTCTTTGGGAAATGAAAACATGGATTTCTTACCTCCTAGTCTTGTTAAACAAGGGCGATACGCATAACACGTTCCTGGCATTATTAATAATAATTATTAAAAACACAGCAAACAACAATTAACACGTTTCGCACTCAAATGTCAATATCATGTTTTATTGCCTTTGCTACCTGACTAAATTCGGCCGGCTGATTGGTATCCTATGTTAACGTTGATCCTGTCTATTTCGCGCATGCGCTTGTAAATTTCGGAACCGAAGTGACGCTACTCGTTGATTTGTTATACTCTGTTTTGGTACTGTGATTTAACTTAAACATTACAGTAACGACGGCAAAGATATAATCAGATGAGATTTTCTACTTGGATTAGTAGTTGTTGAAGCATGACTAGTATATCTTTAAAACATGTTTTCAAGGCAAAACATTTTACAGTATGCTCGCTAAATCCTTCTTCAACTAAAACTTGTCTAAACTAATAATTGTTCTATAGTCTTTATACAAATTAAAAAAATAAATCTTAACCTAAATATCACCTTAGTGTTACACAAAAGATGGGAACAAACTAAGTAGAAATTTAATTAGTTTATCTGTAGATTACCCAATCTTACTAAAAGCATATCAACATTATGAATGTTATTTTTTACTACTTATACCATTTCGTTACAATATTGCATGATGAGTAATCTACAATGAACTCAAAACCTAGACAATACTAACAGTTATGCTATGTACACACAAAGTTATGCTATCCATACAAAGCCGATTTTTTTTTGTCCCTCCATTAATTATTCTTTAGTTTGGAGCTCCATTAGCACTTCTAAATTCTGTTCATAATTAGAGAAGTTATGATGAACCTTTCTTCCACAATATTCGCTTAGTTTACTCTCACCTTTATCTGTACTGTTATTTAGTCAAATTATTTATAAAAGTCAACTCATTCTAAAACCAGTTCACAAAAGTTCACACATTCAGCACTAAACCGTTTTAGTTCGAACTATTTTTCACGCAACATCATGGAAACTGCGACTCTTTGAGATATCTAGGAAACACAGCTCCGTGATGTGAATGAGATCTCATTAGACCTCTAATAATTATTAAAAACACAGGAAACAACAATTAACACGTTTCGCACTCAAATGTCAATATCATGTTTTATTGCCTTTGCTACCTGACTAAATTCGGACGGCTGATTGGTATCCTATGTTAACGTTGATCCTGTCTATTTCGCGCATGCGCTTGTAAATTTCGGAACCGGAGTGACGCTACTCGTTGATTTGTTATACCCTGTTGGTACTGTGATTTAACTTAAACATTACAGTAACGACGGCAAAGATATAATCAGATGAGATTTTCTACTTGGATTAGTGGTTGTGAAAGCATGACTAGTATATCTTTAAAACAAGTTTCCAAGGCAAAATATTTTACAGTATGCCCGCTAAATCCTTCTTCAACTAAATCTTGTCTAAACTAATTGTTCTATAATCTATACAAATTAAAAAATTAAATCTTAACCTAAATATCACCTAATATTTCATCTTTCTTAGTGATGTTATACAAAAGATGGGAACAAACTAAGTAGACATTTCAGTAGTTTATCTGTAGATTACACAATCTTACTAAAAGCATATCAACATTATGAATGTGATTTTTTACTACTTATATCTTTTCGTTACAATATTGCATCATGAGTAATCTACAATGAACTCAAAACCTATACAATACTAACAGTTATGCTATGTACACACAAAATTATGCTATCCATACAAAGTCGAAATTTTTTTGTCCCTCCTTTGATCATTCTTTAATTTGTAGCTCTATTAGCAGTTCCAAATTCTGTTCATAACTAGAGCAGATATGATGAACCTTTCCTCCTCAATATTCGCTTAGCTTACTCTCACCTTTATGTGTACTGTTATTTAGTCAAATTATTTATAAAAGTCAACTCATTCTAAAACAAGTTCACAAAAGTTCACATATTCAGCACTAAACCGTTTTAGTTCTAACTATTTTTCACGCATCATGGAAACTGCGACTCTTTGAGATATCTAGGAAACACAGCTCCGTGATGTGAATGAGATCTCATTAGACCTCCATTAGACGGATTATTCCTTTGTTCTGGCGGTGAATACCTTCTTCTTTCGTACCTGTTCTTTGGTTCTTCTAATCTGTAACCTCCATTTGGTCTTTCTAAATCCTCTTGCCCTCTTGTGATCAGTACATCTCCGTTTCGTAGATATCTATATGAGGACTTTTATATTGTTACAAGTGTGCTTCGGATTTTCTACGTAAGGCGTCTCTGTTTTCTTTCTATTTTTTGCGGCATATCTGGTTTCTCATTAGGATGCGTCGATTTTTATTTTGTTAAAAATAATTTTATATAAACTCTTTATTTGATGCGATTTTTGACAAATTTTTGTGAATTGTAGGTATATCTTTGTTTTGCTGACTGTTAAGGGAATAAAGAAAAAACAAGGAGAAATATACAAAATAATTTTATTGTTTATCTTACCAATGCAAAAATATTTACGATTGTACATATTTATATTTTCTCATACAAACATGACCTCTGTACAATTATTAGCCTAATATCGAGAGATTACTAGCATTGAGCAATTTTTCATTTATTTATAGGATAAATACTATGCCCTATGTTCGAGCTAGAAAAGGAGTATGAAATAGTATCCATTACTTTGGTCAACACCAAGTCAACTTTCTTTACAAAAAACTAGCGTTGTTGCAGACTACTACACGCTTTTAGATTAAAATTTAAGGCCTTGGTCTTAAATCTATATTGTTTCTAAAACTGACAACTTCAACAAGGGTTTAAAGCAGGGAGAGGATATGATGTGTTGGTACCAAAGAAACAAATGAACGAGTAGCGACAGTAAGCATCGGAACCTTTGATGTTTGATGTTCGAATTTTAGCCGTTGCGGATTTGAAGGTGATCCTGACTAATACACTGCTGAAAACGTGAACTATGTCGAATATGATGTAAGAAACTTGAAGTGGACTCATAGAACACTTTATAATACATGGTTGAATGTATTTTTACCGATCATACTCTTTGGGAAATGAAAACATGGATTTCTTACCTCCTGGTCTTGTTAAACAAGGGCGAAACGCACAACACGTTCCTGGCATTATTGATAATAATTATTAAAAACCCAGCAAACAACAATTAACACGTTTCGCACTCAAATGTCAATATCATGTGTATATTTCAGTGCGAACTGAAATGTCAGTATCATGTTGTATTGCCTTTGCTACCTGACTAAATTCGGCCGGCTGATTGGTATTCTATGTTAACGTTGATCCTGTCTATTTCGCGCATGCGCTTGTAAATTTCGGAACCGAAGTGACGCTCCTCGTTGATTTGTTATACTCTGTTGGTAGTGTGATTTAACTTAAACATTACAGTAACGACGGCAAATATATAATCAGATGAGATTTTCTACTTGGATTAGTGTTTGTTAAAGCATGACTAGTATATCTTTAAAACATGTTTTCAAGGCAAAACATTTTACAGTATGCCCGCTAAATCCTTCAACTAAAACTTGTCTAAGCTAATTGTTCTATAGTCTTTAAACAAATTAAAAAAAATAATCTTAACCTAAATATTACCTAATATTTCATCTTTCTTAGTGGTGTTACACAAAAGATGGGAACAAACTAAGTAGAAATTTAATTAGTTCATATGTAGATTACCCAATCTTACTAAAAGAATATCAACATTATGAATGTTATTTTTTACTACTTATATATTTTCTTTACAATATTGCATCATGAGTAATCTACAATGAACTCAAAACCTAGACAATATTAATAGTTATGCCATGTACACACAAAGTTATGCTATCCATACAAAGTCGAAATTTTTTTTGTCCCTCCTTTGCTCATTCTTTAATTTGTAGCTCCATTAGCACTTCTAAATTCTGTTCATAATTAGAGAAGATATGATGAACCTTTCCTCTACAATATTCGCTTAGTTTACTCTCACCTTTATATGTACTGTTATTTAGTCAAATTATTTATAAAAGTCAACTCATTCTAAAACAAGTTCACAAAAGTTCACATATTCAGCACTAAACCTTTTTCGTTCTAACTATTTTTCACGCAACATCATGGAAACAGCGACTCTTTAAGATATCTAGGAAACAGCTCCGTGATGTGAATGAGATCTCATTAGACCTCCATTAGACGGATTATTCCTTTGTTCTGGCGGTGAATACCTTCTTCTTTCGTACCTGTTCTTTGGTTCTTCTAATCTGTAACCTCCATTTGGTCTTTCTAAACCCTCTTGCCCTCTTGTGATCAGTACATCTCCGTTCCGTAGATATCTATATGAGGACTTTTATATTGTTACAAGTGTGCTTCGGATTTTCTACGTAGGGCGTCTCTGTTTTCTTTCTATTTTTTGCGGCATATCTGGTTTCTTATTAGAATGCGTCGATTTTTATTTTGTTAAAAATATTTTTATATAAACTCTTTATTTGATGCGATTTTTGACACTTTTTTGGTGAATTATAGGAATATCTTTGTTTTGCTGACTGTTAAGGGAAGAAAGAAAGGACAAACAGAAATATACAAAATAATTTTATTGTTTATCTTACCAATGCAAAAATATTTACGATTGTACATATTTATATTTTGTCATACAAACATGACTTCTGTACAATTATTAGCCTAATATCGAGAGATTACTAGCATTGAGCAATTTTTCATTTATTTATAGGATAAATATGCCCTATGTTCGAGCTAGAGAAGGAGTATGAAATAGTATCCATTACTTTGGTCAACACCAAGTCATCTTTCTTTACAAAAAACTAGCGTTGTTGCACACTACTACACGCTTTTAAATTGGATATTAATAGATTAAAATTTAAGGCCTTCGTCTTAATACTATGTTGTTTTTGTAACTGACAACTTTAACAAGGGTTTAAAGCAGGGAGAAGATGTGATGTGTTGGTACCAGAGAAACAATAGTTGCGACAGTAAGCGTCGAAACCTTTGACGTTTGATGTTCCAATTTTAGCCGCCGCGGATTTGAAGGTGATCATGACTAATACACTGCTGAAAACGTGAACTATGTCGAATACAATGTAAGAAACTTGAAGTGGACTCATAGAACACTTTATAATACATGGTTGAATGTATTTTTACCGATCATAGTCTTTGGGAAATGAAAACATGGATTTCTTATCTCCTGGTCTTGTTAAACAAGGGCGATACGCACAACACGTTCCTGGCATTATTAATAATAATTATTAAAAACACAGCAAACAACAATTAACACGTTTCGCACTCAAATGTCAATATCATGTTTTATTGCCTTTGCTACCTGACTAAATTCGGCCGGCTGATTGGTATCCTATGTTAACGTTGATTCTGTCTATTTCGCGCATGCGCTTGTAAATTTCGGAACCGAAGTGACGCTACTCGTTGATTTGTTATACCCTGTTGGTACTGTGATTTAACTTAAACATTACAGTAACGACGACAAATATATAATCAGATGAGATTTCTACTCGGATTAGTGGTTGTTAAAGCATGACTAGTATATCTTTAAAACATGTTTTCAAGGCAAAACATTTTACAGTATGCCCGCTAAATCTTTCTTCAACCAAATCTAAACTAATTGTTCTATAGTCTTTATACAAATCAAAAAAATAAATCTTAACCTAAATATCACCTAATATTTCATCTTTCTTAATGGTGTTACACAAAAGATGGGAACAAAAAAACCCAATCTTACTAAAAGCATATCAACATTATGAATGTTATAATTTACTACTTATATCTTTTCGTTACAATATTGCATCATTAGTAATCTACAATGAACTCAAAACCTAGACAATACTAACAATTATGCTATGTACACACAAAGTGATGCTATCCATACAAAGTCGATTTTTTTTGTCCCTCCTTTGATCATTCTTTAATTTGTAGCTCCATTAGCACTTATAAATTCTGTTCATAATTAGAGAAGATATGATTAACCTTTCCTCCACAATATTCGCTTAGTTTACTCTCACCTTTATATGTACTGTTATTTAGTCAAATTATTTATAAAAGTCAACTCATTCTAAAACAAGTTCACAAAAGTTCACATATTCAGCACTAAACCGTTTTAGTTCTAACTATTCTTCACGCAACATCATGGAAACTGCGACTCTTTGAGTAATCTAGGAAACACAGCTCCGTGATATGAATGAGATCTCATTAGACGGATTATTCCTTTGTTCTGGCGGTGGATGAGATCTCATTAGACCTCCATTTTTGACAAATTTTTGTGAATTATAGGTATATCTTTGTTTTGCTGACTGTTAAGGGAATAAAGAAAAAACAAGGAAATATACAAAATAATTTTATTGTTTATCTTACCAATGCAAAAATATTTACGATTGTACATATTTATATTTTCTCATACAAACATGACTTCTGTACAATTATTAGCCTAATATCGAGAGATTACTAGCATTGAGCAATTTTTCATTTATTTATAGGATAAATATTATGCCCTATGTTCGAGCTAAAAAAGGAGTATGAAATAGTATCCATTACTTTGGTCAACACCAAGTCAACTTTCTTTACAAAAAACTAGCGTTGTTGCACACTACTACACGCTTTTAAATTTGATATTAATAGATTAAAATTTAAGGCCTTCGTCTTAGAACTATGTTGTTTTTGTAACTGACAACTTTAACAAGGGTTTAAAGCAGGGAGAGGATGTGATGTGTTGGTACCAGAGAAACAAACGAACGAGTAGCGACAGTAAGCGTCGGAACCTTTGACGTTTGATGTTCCAATTTTAGCCGCCGCGGATTTGAAGGTGATCATGACTAATACACTGCCGAAAACGTGAACTATGTCGAATACAATGTAAGAAACTTGAAGTGGACTCATAGAACACTTTATAATACATGGTTGAATGTATTTTTACCGATCATAGTCTTTGGGAAATGAAAACATAGATATCTTATCTCCTGGTCTTGTTAAACAAGGGCGATACGCACAACACGTTCCTGGCATTATTAATAATAATTATTAAAAACACAGCAAACAACAATTAACACGTTTCGCACTCAAATGTCAATATCATATTTTATTGTCTTTGCTACCTGACTAAATTCAGCCGGCTGATTGGTATCCTATGTTAACGTTGATCCTGTCTATTTCGCGCATGCGCTTGTAAATTTCGGAACCGAAGTGACGCTCCTCGTTGATTTGTTATACTCTGTTGGTACTGTGATTTAACTTAAACATTACAGTAACGACGGCAAATATATAATCAGATGAGATTTTCTACTTGGATTAGTGGTTGTGAAAGCATGACTAGTATATCTTTAAAACAAGTTTTCAAGGCAAAATATTTTACAGTATGCCCGCTAAATCCTTTTTCAACTAAATCTTGTCTAAACTAATTGTTCTATAGTCTATACAAATTAAAAAATTAAATCTTAACCTAAATATCACCTTGGTGTTACACAAAAGATGGGAACAAACTAAGTAGAAATTTAATTAGTTTATCTGTAGATTACCCAATCTTACTAAAAGCATATCAACATTATGAATGTTATTTTTTACTACTTATACCATTTCGTTACAATATTGCATCATGAGTAATCTACAATGAACTCAAAACCTAGACGATACTAACAGTTATGCTATGTACACACAAAGTTATGCTATCCATACAAAGCTGATTTCTTTTTGTCCCTCCTTTAATCATTCTTTAATTTGGAGCTCCATTAGCACTTCTAAATTCTGTTCATAATTAGAGAAGTTATGATGAACCTTTCTTCCACAATATTCGCTAAGCGATAAAGGTAAACTTAGTTTACTCTCACCTTTATATGTACTGTTATTTAGTCAAATTATTTATAAAAGTCAACTCATTCTAAAACAAGTTCACAAAAGTTCACACATTCAGCACTAAACCGTTTTAGTTCTAACTATTTTTCACGCAACATCATGGAAATTGCGACTCTTTGAGATATCTAGGAAACACAGCTCCGTGATGTGAATGAGATCTCATTAGATGGATTATTCCTTTGTTCTGGCGGTGGATGAGATCTCATTAGACCTCCATTTTTGACAAATTTTTGTGAATTATAGGTATATCTTTGTTTTGCTGACTGTTAAGGGAATAAAGAAAAAACAAGAGAAATATACAAAATAATTTTATTGTTTATCTTACCAATGCAAAAATATTTACGATTGTACATATTTATATTTTCTCATACAAACATGACTTCTGTACAATTATTAGCCTAATATCGAGAGATTACTAGCATTGAGCAATTTTTCATTTATTTATAGGATAAATATTATGCCCTATGTTCGAGCTAAAAAAGGAGTATGAAATAGTATCCATTACTTTGGTCAACACCAAGTCAACTTTCTTTACAAAAAACTAGCGTTGTTGCACACTACTACACGCTTTTAAATTGGATATTAATAGATTAAAATTTAAGGCCTTCGTCTTAGAACTATGTTGTTTTTGTAACTGACAACTTTAACAAGGGTTTAAAGCAGGGAGAGGATGTGATGTGTTGGTACCAGAGAAACAAACGAACGAGTAGCGACAGTAAGCGTCGGAACCTTTGATGTTTGATGTTCCAATTTTAGCCGCCGCGTATTTGAAGGTGATCCTGACTGATACACTACTGAAAACGTGAACTATGTCGAATACAATGTAAAAAACTTGAACTGGACTCATAGAACACTTTATAATACATGGTCGAATGTATTTACCGATCATAGTCTTTGGGAAATGAAAACATGGATTTCTTATCTCCTGGTCTTGTTAAACAAGGGCGATATGCACAACACGTTCCTGGCATTATTAATAATAATTATTAAAAACACAGCAAACAACAATTAACACGTTTCGCACTCAAATGTCAATATCATGTTTTATTGCCTTTGCTACCTGACTAAATTCGGCCGGCTGATTGGTATCCTATGTTAACGTTGATCCTGTCTATTACGCGCATGCGCTTGTAAATTTCGGAACCGAAGTGACGCTACTCGTTGATTTGTTATACCCTGTTGGTACTGTGATTTAACTTAAACATTACAGTAACGACGGCAAAGATATAATCAGATGAGATTTTCTACTTGGATTAGTGGTTGTGAAAGCATGACTAGTATATCTTTAAAACAAGTTTTCAAGGCAAAATATTTTACAGTATGCCCGCTAAATCCTTTTTCAACTAAATCTTGTCTAAACTAATTGTTCTATAGTCTATACAAATTAAAAAATTAAATCTTAACCTAAATATCACCTAATATTTCATCTTTCTTAGTGATGTTATACAAAAGATGGGAACAAACTAAGTAGACATTTCAGTAGTTTATCTGTAGATTACACAATCTTACTAAAAGCATATCAACATTATGAATGTGATTTTTTACTACTTATATCTTTTCGTTACAATATTGCATCATGAGTAATCTACAATGAACTCAAAACCTAGACAATACTAACAGTTATGCTATGTACACACAAAATTATGCTATCCATACAAAGTCGAAATTTTTTTGTCCCTTCTTTGATCATTCTTTAATTTGTAGCTCTATTAGCACTTCCAAATTCTGTTCATAACTAGAGCAGATATGATGAACCTTTCCTCCTCAATATTCGCTTAGCTTACTCTCACCTTTATATGTACTGTTATTTAGTCAAATTATTTATAAAAGTCAACTCATTCTAAAACAAATTCACAAAAGTTCACACATTCAGCACTAAACCGTTTTAGTTCTAACTATTTTTCACGCACCATCATGGAAACCGCGATTCTTTGAGATATCTAGGAAACACAGCTCCGTGATGCGAATGAGATCTCATTAGACCCCCATTAGACGGATGATTCCTTTGTTCTGGCGGTGAATACCTTCTTCTTTCGTACCTGATCTTTGGTTCTTCTGATCTGTAACCTCCACTTGGTCTCTCTAAATCCTCTTGTGATCTGTACATCTCCGTTCCGTAGATATCTATATGAGGACTTTTGTATTGGTACAAGTGTGCTTCGGATTTTCTGCGCAAGGCGTCTCTATATTTCCTTTCTATTTCTTGTGGCATATCTGGTTTTTTATTCGAATGCGTCGAAGATTCACTTGAGTTTTCTTCTGACGTTCCCAAACCCAGATCTTTATCCAAATCACCGAAACTTTTGAATGGTTTGTTGTTGTATCTTTCTATGGGTGTTAAGCTGGTGTTGCGCAAATTACTGCTTAAGTTGCTGCCGTTGAGCGTGAATTGTGGATGTGGTATACAGTAGGGATGAGGCAAGGACTTTTCTATGCTTGATAGCTTCACGTCTTCGTCGTCGTCGTCGTGACCTGTACAAGACCCTGGGCCGAAGAGCGACAAGAGAACTGGCAAGAGGAAGAGACCGTGCATCGCTCCTAAGAATACTACTAAGAAGATCATCTTGAAGAAGACGGAGAATATGTAGTTTTGGGCTAAGATGAGGGCTATCATGCCAAGTATAGTACTGACCGATCCTGAAACAAAAAAAAATATTGTTAACCTATTTATGTGCTACAAATTCCGAATACGCATTGTGAATGTATTAGTGAAGATTTACGTGCATCCGTCATGCGTCGTTCCTTCACTACAATTAGGTCACTTTTGAAATAAACCAATTACTAAGGGCTAGTAAAGGTTAGTTTTGGGTCGAGATGTAAGAAGTAGTGTAAAATGCATTTATAATGTACTGAACAAAGAGAGAATAGTAAAAACGTCGCCAAATGTATGAAATAAAGCGAGAGACTGTGCACATTGCTAAGTTGCCAATCAGTACTTAAAATTCTAGGGAAGGGTGTACATCATGCGTTCAGCTTCACGATTTAAATGCGTCTCTTTATACTTTATATATTTTCCCTATAGCTTGTACATTAAATACCGACCCAAAAGTAAGAGTTGCCAGCACGGTATGTAGATTGTGTGTTAGGGGGGATGTTAACCACCGCGACCTTATAGATTTATTGTGTTCCCCTTTTTTGACTTACAAGTCATCATACAGTCTCCGGGCTTTGTCAAAAGCCAGAATGGCCTTTCCGGAATTGCAGATATGTGCTTGCGGATTAAGCAAACGGATTCAAAAATGAATATGGAAGAAAGAGTCAGCATTTTGACATTTTTAAAGAAATTCTAGCAGTGAGTTTTACTGTTCAGTCCCAATAAATATCGAACTGCTCTCTGAAGTTTGAAAATACGATCAAACCTTGTTGCGCAGCAAGTGCTCCAGAATGGAAGGGCACAACGAAGATGCCATTCAAAAAGGGCATAATAGATCATTCTAGAAGTTGATAAGTTAAGTTCCTTAGAAACTGATCTTAGTGCAAAACAGGCAGCGCTTAATTTCTTTGATAAAGCTTCGATGTGCAAGTCCCATTTTAACGAGTTGTCTACAACAAGTCCTAAGAATTTCATAGAGTCCACGACGTCAATAGTGGTGTTATTAAGTACAAAAGGTTGTATAGTACTTTTATATGACAAAACTTTAGTTTTTGAAAGGTTGAGGCATAGGAGATTAGAATCGCACCAAGATTTAATGATCTGATAATAATAATGATCGATAAGGATATAGTATTATATAGTGCCGTAACATTGGGCCGTTCCAAGTGAAACTAGTATCGTCCGCAAAGAGGCAGATTTTACCGCTAATGTCTAGAATTGCACTGTCGTTGATAAACACCAGAAACAAAATAGGGCCAAGTACTGAACCCTGAGGGACACCACATTCTATAGGTTTAGTTTACAAGAAGACAGACGTATCAATCCTCACAAGCTGCCTTCTGTTGTCAAGATATGACTTAAGCCATTCGACCGGCACTCCCCTGGATCCATAGTATTGCAATTTGTTAATTAACATATTATGATTTACACAGTCGAAAGCCTTAGAGAAATCACAGAAAATTGTAGCTGTAGAGTGATGGTTATTCAGGCTAGAGTAAACATTATTAAACATTATTAAAACATCATTTGTGCAACTGTTACTTAGAAATCCAAATTGATGGGTAGTAAGTACTTTATATTTAAGGAGAAAAGATAGAAGCCTTTTTTAACCATTAGATAATGTGGGCAGGAGAGCAGTTGGGCGATAGTTCGAAGCTTGATCTTTATCTCCTCCTTTATACAGAGGAATAATTATTGCTGTCTTAAGGCAGTTTGGTACTCCTTTTTGGAATGACTCGTTAATTAAAGTAGTAAGATAGATTAACGTAGATTAACGTGCATTCCGGAAGTTCAGAGATTTTGAGAGTAAGCCCATCAGTCCCAGATGAGGATTTGTTTTTAATACTTTTAATTGTACTATGGAGCTTATCTACTGCTACGTGCGTGAAGAAGAAACTGTGTAAATTCTCATTTGCTTTAGGGATTGCTGATATGAAAGTGAATCATGGGAAGGAGTTATGGTGTTCACTAAATTTTTAGCCACATTAACAAAGTAAGTGTTTAAATCTTCAGGTGGGAATTAAAGACTGTGCCAGACGAAGAAGTCTTATTCCTTAAGTCATTTACAATAGCCTAAGTCACCTTAGCAACATTACCGGATTTGGCTAGCCTCCCATTATAATAAATCCTTGGCAGCGTAATTGAATAGTTAGAGTGATTTTCGGAATTCATTTTGTAAGGGGGTAAAACTGGAGGTGAAAAGTTGTATAACTTTTATGTAAAATCCGTTCTAGGTCTAGGAATACGAAATTTTGCAGAGAGTGTGCCTTAAGTGAGGAAAGGGAATACTCAGAAGCGAATTTTGGACATTCATTTCCTAAGAAATAAGGGATGAAAATTAGTACAAAAATTTGTTAAAATTGCTTTGAGAAGCATGAAATTCTGAGCAGACGTTCCTTATGTAACGCAATTTAGTGCTAAGAAACAATTTTTGGAAATTCACCCTCTAAGGGTGTGAAATGAGGGGTGAATTTTTGTAGTGGAAAAATTGCATTGCAAGAAAGGTATTTTTTAACATTCTATGTTTATGATGGGATACAGTTTTTGGTGGGCGACATGGTCGCCCATGTATTATTAAGAATCTTACAAAAACTCGACCCATGAAAGTTAAATAAACTACTTACCTTGAAATATTGGCAATCCTAAAGCGTATAAAGCTTCGCTCATTTTGTCTTTGGCTTTCTTGGCTGGCGACGACATGTAGGCATAACAAATGTGGGCAGTGAAATCAACGCTGAATCCGATGCACATGATCAAGTTGATCATGGAGATCGAATCGAGATTTACGCCCCATAGGGCCATATAACCGACCACTCCTGCTTCAATGGAGATGATGCTGAAGGCCACCCAGAATGCGCAGAAGATGTTTGGTATAAAGATGAACGAGACCAGCATCATAACAGCGCCGCCTATGATGATGTTTTGAATGGATAGTGGTCGGACTAATTCAAACTGAAACAAAACAATAAGTATTTTAATGTATTCTGTTTGGTGAAAATTTTAAAGGAATTATGATTGTTTTACGAAATATTTCTGGAAATATTTCAGAAGTAAGCTCAAATATAAGCTCGTGTTATAAAAATTAGTTCTGGGTTAACAATAAAAAACAAACAACCAATCACGGCGCGTCTTGATCTATTTCAGGAAACGTGGGAACTAATTTATATAACACGGACTTATATTTATCGTACTATTTTGTGAAATAGCAGGAAGCACTCAAGGTCAAACGTTGTGATGGCTTTAGAAAAATGAGTAAACATGGAGCATGAATAAATATAATTAATTTGTAGCGAAGTGTAATGTAATACCACTATATTAAACTGATATGAAAAATCAAAAACAGCGCATTTAGAAAACAGTTACCGATGATAGATTAAATTGGCTATTCCTCTAAGGTTACACAAAAATATTTAGTAAAAAATGTCTATACCTATGTGGCGGATTCTCTTTCCAAAAAAATCCTGTATGGGTATTTCGCCACTACACTGCAAGAAAATCTACAAAATAAAATAATTATTTTTTGTAAACACTTCTGCGTTATGGTTAAACCAGGGGCGGGAAAGTGAAATAGCAAAAGCGGTTCCACCGTTTCCACGGAAATCTCAAATAAAATAGTTCCAGCCCTAGCCACTAGGTGGTAGTACAATTAATTTTTAGGTTAAGAAGTTGCTACTAGTTATTGCCAGATGGCGTTAAATTAGAATTTTTTTGTAGTTTCCATAGTTTCCAACGGCCATTGTCATATTATTGTCAAATTCTCAAAAAATATTGTCGTTGTCATAGCGCCAATCATAATATTATCAAATAACTGATTATCAAAATGTTTTTCGAACTATAATTTGTTATATGTGTTTTAATTAGACAATTCCTTTTGTTTGTGGCCCTAAAAATATAATGTAAGTCTTTTATTTTTGCCATCATTTAATAAAACCAAAAAGTTTCAAACTTTTCTGTATGATTATTGCCTTTTACGTATGTTATGTTTATTTATCTTGTATCTATTGTTCTTTAAAATCAAAGAAGCGACTGCCATACTTCATTACTGCCATGCATCTGTAGATGTTAGTAATGTATGGCAGTCGCTTCTTTGATTTTAAAGAACAATAGATACAACAAGATAAATAAACATAACATACGTAAAATTTAAAAATAATCCTACAGAAAGTTTGGGGATTTTTGGTTTTACCTTATTAAGTAATTGTTATCAGGTAGTAATTGTTGTCATTTTAACAGAACGTCAACGGTTTCTTGTAACCGTATCCAGGGGGTGACAGTAAACCGGAAAATTGGAAACAGTTCTGGCGCAGTCCTACCCAGGCAGAAAGCATGGCCTTCTAGACTGTCCTAGACAAAAATCTGAATATTTCTATATGATTTCTGTCAATTTCTGTTACGGAACATTTTTATGCACGTCGGCGTCCTCTTCTTTTGTCTGTGTGTCAGCGATGTGTCAACTCCCGAGGCCTCTGGCAAGGTCGAGCGCCATTTTAATTTTTGCCGTTTAGATTTGATTGGAAGTTTGTTTATGATATTTCGGCTGAAGTACAAAGATGTTTTTTGATATAAAGTTCCTTGTTAACACTTTAATAAAGTATATATGATATTAATTACATAAAGAAAATGATGAAATCGACGTTTCTGCGTGTAGTAGGTATGGGCCATATTATATGTAAAAATAGGTAATATATTAACTGTTTTTATATTTTTTTAGCTTTAGATCCAAGGATCTTGGGATATTCTTTGCCAAGGATTTTTCCGTATCTCTACTTTTTTAAAGACTGATCGGAGATTTTGAGCAATTGAAAGCAAGTTACACAAGGTAAATTATTATTATTGAAATATTATTAGCCTACATTAATTATCTACAAGATGAACAGAAATGCGTAATTACATATCACATAGGTACCTATTATGTATTTTCATAGCAATAATGCTATGTATGTAGATTATTTTTTTGTAGATTATTTTTAAAATACAAATGAGGTATTAGATGTATTTGTATCATATTTTCTATTCATTTTATTTTCATTCAAGTCCTGTTTGATTTAATTCACAAAAGTCTTATGTACCTATATTTATGTTTTTTTACATATTTTTTTTGGTTCCAGGTTTTGCGTGGGTTCCTGTTGTCTTTTTCCTGCTTCCAGTTAGTTAGTTTTACGCCCGTGAAGCTGTGAAGACATTTATTTATCTTCATGTTTCTGTAAGTCAGTGCACTGTTACTTTACTAATTCACTTTAACACAGCATCTCTGATGTTATTTAAATATTTTGATATTGATACAGTAGTTTATGTGTTTATAGCTCTTTAATTGTGTTGATTTGCATATTTACATTGTTCTAAATTCCAAATAAATATTTTTGAGTAAATTTTTTGTATTATCATTAACTACTAGAAAGAGTAAAAAGTATATTAACCCTGATTTAAACCTCCTGAACAGCCCGCCATTAAAAACCGGAAACGGAAATAAATTTCATAAAATTGAAATTGTCATGTCTATGTCATTGTCTATGTCATGTCAAATGTCCCAGCCGCCATATCTGAAAATTAGTTACCCAGGCAGCCACGCTGTTTCCATAATTTAACATTGACTTGACACTTCTTCTTGTATTTATTATTTTATGGACGTATCTGTTTTAAAAAAGTAAAGTGTTCTCGAATAGTTGAATTTAAATATTTTAAATAGCTTTTTCTTTATTCTTTGTAATTTTTTTTGCTTCCGACGACGGAAAGAGATAACTTTCCGAAACGTTAAGAATTTTTTTTTTGCTTCGTTAGGCAAATTTGTATTACCGTAAACATAACTTCTGACAAGCAGCGTCCGTTTAGGTTTAACCTAGGGGTTTAACGCAGAAGTGTTTACAAAAAATAATAATTTTATTTTGTAGATTTTCTTGCAGTGTAGTGGCGAAATACCCATACAGGATTTTTTTAGTGTTAATCACATTGTCTAACATTATTAATTACAATATTAAAAAAAATATATTTCCAAAACTTAAAATCGTAAAACTGCAGCGCAATACGCACTGACTAACTGTACTGGCGTTCCGCCTTTTATAATTATTATAATCCACGGTGTTAAACTATTCAAAAAATCGTCTAATTACTTCTTATTTTTGAATGGATTTAGATCAAACCATGTTATTATTATTTATAAAAGTATCTTTGACTGACATCGGGTCAATCAATAATTTTCCCAATCAGCTCGATATATTGATGATAATGCCAGTATTACTCGTCAAGCTATACTCCTGTTATATTAATCAATTAAGGCCGCGTAAATAAACATAATAATTTTATGTACTAATCCATTATAATAAAATTAAATAATAAACATATTGTAGTTATATTCCTGCAGATTGAGTGTGAAAAATGTTATTTTTAAATTATCTACTATACATATTATAAACGCGTGTTCAAATATTAATAAAAAAACTTGTGGAATATATATCAACATTAAACGAGATGTAATTAACGAAATATCATCGTAACAACAGCTATTTTAGAAACGTCTAGGTTTACTTATTTCATTGAGATTTAAGAAAAAAAGTCCTTTGCCTCGGGTACAAATAGCGCCACGTTTCGGAAATAGCTCAAAACGAAACAAAATTGAACGAGGCAACAAGAAACGCCAGAAAAAAACCCACGCCCTCCTCATGAGTAGTTTTCGGGCGCTTTTAAGAATCGAAAGGAATCGAAAAAAGAATTTGTAGCGTTTTAACATATCATATTTTGTTCCTTGGCGAAAAGATGACATTCTAGTAGTGGTAGTAGTTGCATCTTTTTGGACAACGTAAATTAAACAGTCCTCTGTCTTTTTGTACCTTTAATTTAATTTTGGCAATTTTTCGGTTGGTTCCTTTTAATAAACATAGAGTCCAAGACTCCCTAGGTACATAATATTTTCCGAAGAATAAGTATGGAAATCAAGTTTATTAAAAATTGAATTATATTTACTCCATTCTCTGGTAAAAGTATTGCTTAACATTGAAACTTACCTGATCGAAGAACACGAAATATGGATGGAATACTGTAGCATTCAATGGTGAATCTTTACAGATTTTTCTTAAGGCCCTGACCATTTCTTTCTCGTGTTCTGTTCCGGATATGTTCACTGCCTGTATTAAGAATCTCATTGCGATTATATTTTCTTCCTTTTCGTCAAATTTAACGTCCAGGGAATATGGACTTGAGGGCGCAAGCCACAGCTGTAAGAAAATTAAGTTAATTTTATTAAGTTTATCTATGCGAATAAAAACTAAATGGTTGATTAAACTAAAAATTGGTTGGTAACATATTACTTAAGAGACTATTACCACAGATTATACAGATTATAATCTTTGTTTTTTCTTTATTGTTTTTCGTGGTTCCAATTTTCGGAATCGGGTACTAGTTTGCGCACATAGCACGCCCACTTATGGCCTCTAAAATTGTGCACAGCGCTTGACCGGCACAGTTATTAGAGAGATATCGCAAAACCGAATAGCGTCATGCAGTATTTACGCGTACCTTATCATGGTTACGATATGCGCGAGTCAATTTTTAACGCAAAGCCCGCTAATAACGCTACCGCCTGACGTAATTTGCGGATCAATTACACCAAGCGCTATTTCTAAATAACGTTCAAAAATTGCTTAAATGGGCATGTGCGGGTATTTGACAACAGGGGCCGGTCGGCGCACAGTGGGGTATTTGACACCGATAGTTGTGATTCTAAAAAAAAGAAAGAAAAGTCACTGTTCCGGTGTTTCACGGTCAATGCCACTAATGCCAGTAGTAATATCGCAACTAATACTACTAATGCTACGGATGATCTGCGACCAATGCCCATACCACTAAAGCCGGTACTAATGCCAACTTGTGCTATACTGCTAATGGCACTATGCGATCGCTTTGTACACAACAATGCCATCGCAGTTTACACCTCGCATTAGTATATCACTGATTTGCAAATTAGAGGAAACCAAGAATGTTTTTCTCATTTTATCAGCAAAATCGCAAAAAGTCGCAGTATTTTATTTTACTGTATGAAAGCCCAATGTTTACTAAGTAAAACGTCTATAGACAATATGCTGAATTCTTCGAAATGCGCAACTAAATCTCTAAGTAATAATAAAAATGTCACAAATTTAATCAAATTTTCTGAACGCCTAACTTTAGTTGCAAAAAAAAATCGTTAGTATAGAGAATATCAAAATAAATAATATGTTTTTGTAGAATACATACCTTCAGCTTGCTGAGCCATTTTCAATCAAAACAATAATATAAACGTAAAAGAAGCACAAGAACAACAACAATTTATAATTTTAAACATAAAATTTAGCCATTTACCTCTTATCTGTAAGAAGTACATGCCCTAGTCACTCAATGGTAATTTTATGGAACTACAAATTTAGTTTCTTCCGCATCGCCAGACGGCGCAAAAGACATTAAAGTACAGATTTCTAATTTATATATGAAGATGACTACCATCTATGGTCTAGTTTTGGTCTAGTTGTCAAAATGTTGGTGATCCGTCAAGTTATTTTAAACAATAATTATTAATTCAGATATTCCTGATTTGCCGGAAAGTTCGGTGATTTGTGTTTATAGTTTGTGTTTTTATTAGTTTGTGCATTTTGATATTTACAATCGACCATCATTTTCGTGAGATAATAAACTTTTTTTAGCAAAGACCTTTTAGACAGCTTAGATGAATAATATATTTATGAACGAAATAAAAAAAAAGTTTAATCATAAATAAGTAAGTACATAGTTGGTAATATAGTACTTTAACAATTAGTAGTCTATAATATTTTTATTATAATATTATAATTTATTTGTTAAATCAAAAAAATAGGCGCTATGTACTCTATGTTGGTGTTTAAAATGTATGTCCATAATTTTATTTTTAGTTTTGAATATGTTATACTTCTAATGATCTAATAAAACATAAAATATAGTAAACGAGTCTCTATTTATTATTTTATATTTTACAAGGAATAATTTTGCGCTTGAATAACGTTACCGTTTTAGTTAGCGTTAATAAGTAACGGAACGGTAAAATTATGTTATGCCAAAACTCCCCATTAGTTTCTTCCGGATCACCAGGTGGCTCTAAATGACGGACTTATTTGTTTTATATCAGTGTCCAATCTATCTCTAGTACGTGACATTAGTCTATGGAGAAGTAACAACTTTGACGTTTCGTTGAAACGAAATGAATGCAACTAAACACACCCATAGCAACGCCATTCATGGCAGACATGATTTAACTTATCATTTACCTTTTTTTGGGAAATCTTAAACACATTTGCTTTTTCGAATTTCGATCACCCTTTTCATGCCAATACTCGGCCTGTGCGGCGAGATCTTTTATTTTAGGTTATGTTTGAATTGTTTTGAATTACTACTTTACTTTTATTAGGTAGTTTGATATTTAAGTAGCTGGGATTAGTTTTAATTAAATAAATATGGCTCAAAATATGGTTTCCACCTCTTCCAATATTAGAGAATCTATAAAGAGGCTTAGGTTTACAGCAGATGACGACTTAGCCCTTCTAAGAGAATTTGTTGCTTGTTGCTCTAAACCCACTGGCAGACGTTGAACAATAAAGCACTGGAAATAAGCACTTTAGCCCTTTAGTTTTAAAATACCTAGTAAACAAAACAATTTCAAAGTTTTAAATTCAAAGTTAGGTTAAGTTTAAATAGCGGACGCGACGCGAACAGAATGCGTTCCGATCCGATAACTATAAATGAAGAGAATTAATACCACCTCACGTAAAGGAAATAACACCTGGCCTTATTAACGTCCATGCACGCTATTCGGTTTAGCGATCAGTGGTGGCCAAAAGTATGGAAACTTTTTTAATTTGTCATTTATGCTGAGAAATTAAAATATGAAATAAAACGACTTATATATAATCGTGACCTACAAATAATTTCCTATATATATATATATATATATATATATATATATATATATATATATATATATATATATATATATATATATATATATATATATATATATATATATATATATATATATATATATATATATATATATATATATATATATATATATATATAAAGCAGGGGAGTCCTACAGCTTCTGCCGCATCCCGCATTTCGACCTCCATATTGCTCGATTTTGCCATTCTTCCTGGTTAATAGCTCTGTCTCTCATGTACTGGTCTACTCCATCTAATCACGTAGTTGTAGGTCTTCCTCTTTTCCTTCTGCTTTGGGGACGATACTCCATTGCCCTTTTTGGCCATCTTTCCCCTCCCATTCTTTTTACGTGCCCATACCATAGTAGCTGTCTCGATTCGATGTTGTCGGTGCTGGTATATATTCACCTTGTTCTTTGCCTGATCTCCTCATATCTAATGTGTTCCATCCTTGATATGCGACATGCTCTTCTGAGAAAGTCCATCTCCACTGACTCGACCATCCTTCTTTCTTTTGCTGTAAATTGCCAGCATTCGGCACCGTATGTTAAAATTGGATCTACGATTGCTTTTGTAAATTCTTATCTTTGTTTGGATGGATGTTTTATTTGACCACAGGAGAGGGTTTAAAAGACCGATTACTTTCTTACCTTGTTGAACTCTACTATGTATATCTTTCTTGGAGTTCCTTACTTCAGATATAATACTTCCTAAATATTTATATTCGCTACATCTTTTAATTTCATGTATGTGTAGTTCAGGATTTTCAGTTTGTTCTTCTCTTACTTTCAGGTATTCGGTTTTTGTGAGGTTGATATTGAGTCCCCATCTGTCGTATTCTTCCTCAAGTTTCCTGAACATATAGTCGGCATCCTCCTCACAACCTGCAACAATAACTTGGTCGTCTGCAAAGAACAAGGTCGATAGACAGTGGTTGTCAATCTCTATTCCCATAGCTCTACTCTTCCTTCTCCAGTTTTTCAATGCCTCCTGGATATATATTTTAAATAAGGTAGGTGATAAACTGCACCCCTGTCTAAGTCCTTTAGATGTCAGGAAGGATTCCGATAGGAACTTCCCCTGTCTGATCATACTTTTTGGATTTTTGTACATATTCCAGATTGCATTGATATATGTTTTACTCACATTTGCCTCAACCAAGATTTCAAATAATTTCTTCAAAGGCACCATGTCATAGGCTTTCTCTAAATCTATAAATACCAGATGCGTGTCCAAATTTCGAGCTCTCCTTTTTTCAATTATTTGTTGTAACACAAATATGTTGTCTATACAAGAACGCCCAGCGCGGAAACCACCTTTGTTCTTCTATTTCTTCAAACAAGCCATACAACCTTCCCATTGAGCTTGTCAAACTAATGCCTCTGTAGTTGCTACATCTTTTTTTGTCTCCTTTCTTAAAGATAGAGCTGATGTACGCCAGGTTCCAGTCTTCAGGAATGTTTTCATTTTTTATCAGGCATCTGTTGAAGATATCAGCTAGTATTTCCAATAATATATCGGGTCCATGCTTTATTAGCTCAATGAAAATGTTTCCCGGCCCCGCAGCTTTTCCATTTTTTGAGTTCTTCAATGGTTTCTTTATCTCGTTTACACTTATTTCATTTACATCAATAATTTCCTACAAAACCTAATACATTTAAATAAAAAATTACAGCTATCAAAAAATATATAAAAAATTATGAATATTTTCTTGGTCAAAAGTATGGAAACTTAAGAAGAATGTTTATTAAAATTCAAGATAATATAAAAATTACTAATATTTAGTGGAATATCCCTTTTTTTATATATCCCTTTTGAATTAATTACTTCTCTACATCTTCGTGGCATCGAATCGATCAATCTCGTACAATCTTTACTGGAAATGCCCGCCCATTCAGTTGTTAGCACTTCCCATAATTCATTTTTATTTGAAATAGAATGGCTTCGAATTTTGCTATCCAAATGATCCCATAAATTTTCTATGGGGTTAAGATCCGGAGACTGTGAGGGCCAATCCATTAGTGGAACATTATGTTCATTTAACCAATTTTGAACAAACCGAGATTTGTGCTTGGGATCATTGTCTTGCTCGAACAACCATCTGAGTGGCATTTCTTCATCAGCATGAGGCAGTATATTATTCTCCAATATGTCTTTGTACAAAAAAACGGTCCATTATCCCATCAATTTTAACAAGAGAACCAACACCTGAGCGAGAAAAACACCCCCATACCATTATACTCCCACCCCCATGTTTTACTGTGGGCATCTGGCTGTACCGTGTACCTTTTGGTCTTCGAACATAACGTCTCCCGTCACTACCAAACAGTTGAAACTTGCTTTCGTCGCTAAACAGTACAGTATTCCATTTCTAATAAGACCAGGTGAGATGATCTTGAGCAAATTTAAAGCGGGCCATCCTATTATTCTTTGATATTAGTGGTTTCTTCACCGCAACTCTTCCAAAAAGTCCCATGTCATCCAACCTTCTTCTCACCGTGCGTGCAGATACCGATATTCCCCTTTCACCCATTTCTCGAGAAATGTCTGTGGATGTTTTTCTTGAATCTCCCATTGATATTCTCTTCATTACTTTCATTGTCCTGTTGCACAACTTTCTTGGTCTTCCTGAGTTAAAAGCTGTTGAAACGTTCCCTGTTTTATTAAATTAACGAATTATTTTCGAAACGGTGCTTTTTAAAATGTTTAAATTTTTACTTATTTGAATTGGTTTATAACCGCTCTTGTATAATTGAACTATTTTATTTTTTAAATCCGTAGAGAAATATTTAGACTTGGGCATGATGTTTATATTTATCTGAAGCAAATCGTACCGTTTATCAGCTTAAACTAAATAATTTTAATGTATTTATTTATGGTTTCCATACAAGAAATCTATTGTTCTCCTACAAAAACTGCTAGACAGATTTTTTTCGCTGTGTAATTTTTGGAATACTTTTATTTGCTGATAAGCTGTTCATTTATATTCCTGAGAGTTTAAGCATAGCAATATTTTCTGTAATATTTTAAAATGTAAAAAGTTTCCATACTTTTGGCCACCACTGTATCTCTATTACGCTGTTTATTGTTATTTTACGCGAGTTTATTTTTGCGCACAGGAAATTTTACTCGTTTACACATCGTCATAAAAAACAATTTTCGTACCACGAATTAGGGATCAGATTTTTATCTGTATACATATAGTATACTTAATCTGTGCTATTACGCTGTACTGTTCAGGGGTCGGGTAAAGCGGGTGTGTGGCCGAAGGAAATATATTATATTATATTTCATACATCTGCCTCAGGCTTAGCTCAACCCTGCCGTGTTAAGCCGCACTCAAAATTGATTAAGGCTTAATTATGGTTTGTAGAGCTTCAGCATTTGCCAAAAAATAGCGAGCAATTTGTTACAAAACTATATAAATTATATATCACTGTAATCACAAAACTTCAATCTATTTCCCTATTGTAACGAAATTTTAAATTATGTCTTTATTTTCGAAAATAATTAGCTCAAACATAAGGAATATTTTGTTGATGTTTGACCATCAAAATCTTAAAAATAAAGAAGTTGTTTAAAAATGTGCTACAATACGGATATAGTATGATCCTTTATCTTTAATTTCCTTCTTCATTTGTGTAAAAATACCTAGCCAGTTTTACATAAAACGTTAAATGCCGAACGCTTATTTTTCTACTTTTTCAGACGAGCGATATGGACACTTAAGAGAAGTATCAAATAACATTTATAAGAATTTGAAAACTTCAGTCTCTCTGTCAATAATCTCATAATAATATAAACGTGCCAGATATTTACTTGCCTCTTTTAATTCCGTACTGAATTCCTTTTGAGTCTTTATCGAAATATTCAAATAATCTTTGTTCCTGTCGATGTATTGTAAAAAGCTTCTTAACCAGGAATCGGTAAGGAGAGCGGAAATATAGGAAGTGTTTTCGAACGTTTGCGTTAATTTTTCCACCTCTTTTTGAATTTTTGGGTCCGAGTAATCGTACTCACCGGATACTATAACTTGAACTCTGAAATAATTAATAATTAAATTTAGTTTTATACAGGGTGGTCGTAATTGTATTCGGGAAACTTCGGCAGCATATTTTACAGATATAAAAATAAAATGCTTAGTTTCTGAGATACAAGGTGTAGAAATTTCATTTTTATTTCGATTTTTTCCAAGTAATTTCTGAACTATAGTTGACCACTAGTTGATATTTGGATTAAAATTGGTGTCTGCGAGTTTTTTTTTCGCCGCCTACATATTTTTTTTGTAAAAGTAATAACTTTTCGTCTGTACCTGTATAAAACTACTGTGTAGAATGTAGAATGAGTAAGAGGGGGGGGGTTAAACTACTGTGTAGAAACACGAATATTTACGACGTTTTTTTAATGTAAAAAATGTCTCTTGGTAAAAATTGCTACGAGAAATGGTTTTCGAGATATTTGGAATCTAAGGCTGTATTCCGTTGCAAAACCAGACGAACCAGACCGGTAAACTACGATAAAGAGCGGTTCCTGAAAAACATCGGTTTGATACGGAACGCTTTGGTAAAATACTGGAAACGTCAAATGTTGACGTTTTCTAAATTTCAATACCTCTATTATAAAATGTATCTTTTATGCACTTTTAATATACCTATCACCGTCAGGAATCTAGACAAGAGTACTTAATTGATTCACCAAGAAACATCGACGTACAGGGAAAAGTAGTTGAAATATCGAAAGAAACAATAAGAATGGCTGCCAAGAACTTAAAATCTTGGTAAGCTTGGCATTAATAGTAGCTTGGCATTAATTTTCAATATTTGCTTAAACGGACATCCCGTTCCAGAAGACTGGAAGCTGGCTTATATGTCTTCGATCCATAAAAAAGGCAATAAGCTGGACTGCAGTAACTACCATGGTATATCAGTGACGAGCACAATGAGCAGGTTATATGGTAGAATTTTACGGAATCTCATAGAAGAAAATTATAGAGAAAAGGAGGAAGAAGAACAGAATGGTTTTAGAGCAGGAAGGTCGTGTACAGATAACGTGTTTAAAACAAGTTATAGAAAAAAGATCGGCAATAAACTTGGACACACATATAACATTTGTTGACTTACGGAAAGCGTACGACACTGTCCCAATATCAAGACTGTGGAGGGTACTAGAACAATCTACGATTAACCATACTTATATATCAGCTCTTAAGGAACTATATAAGGACGCAAAATCAAAAATAAAGGTAGGAAAAGAGCTTAGAGAAACAGTTATAACCGACAAAGGTTTGCGTCAAGGTTGTTGCATCTCCCCTACTCTCTTTAAAATATACGTTGCAGTCGCTTTAAAAAATTGGAAAAGAAAGACCCGTGGTATGGGTATAGAGATTGACAATGAATGTTTGTTCACACTTCAATTCGCAGACGATCAAATAATAGTTGCCAATGACAAAGATCATATGCAATATATGCTAAGAAAACTTATTGAAGAATACGGAGAATGGGGCTTGACAGTTAACATAGTCAAAACAAAATATCTATGTATAGGCACACAAGAAGGAAACTTGAACTTGGACAACGGTCACGAAATTAAGCAGTGTCAAGAGTATGAGTACCTGGGAATTACATTTGATAACACTGGAACTGACGGCAGAGAAATAGAGAAAAGGATTATCAACGCGAAAAAAATAATCGGATGTCTAAATGGAATCTTATGGAGCAAATCAATAACAAAGCGAAGAAAATTCAATATATATGAAACCATGGTAAAGAGCAACCTCCTGTATGGAGTAGAAACATGGAGAATAACTGAGAGATACAAGAAGAGGATAGAGGCCGTAGAAATGGATGTCATTCGAAGATCAATGGGAATTTCAAAACAACGAATAAGAAATAATACCATAAAACAACAAATGGGCATAGAAGGTACGATAACAGGATATAGAGATAAAGCAGCTGATCTGGTACGGACATGTAGAGCGAATGAAGGACACTAGATGGCCCAAGAAAATAATCAATTGGCAACCAAAGGGCAGAAGAAAACAGGGAAGACCGAATCTGGAATGGCAAAAAAGCGTACACAAAGCGATGAGTGAAAGAAACCTGTCAACAGAGGATTGTACGAATAGAACAGGCTGGAAATTGGATACCAGACAACGTAGAAAAACGTTCTAAACCGACTTATATATATATATATATATATAATATACCTATTCTCTGCTTTTACGTTCTGCTTTTATTCTCTACTTTTCTTTTTTCTGGGTGGTCACGTTTTATGGACCTTCACTGATTTATCTTTCTTAACTACTAACAATAATTATTGAGGCTATTAAACAGGTTGCTTCAAGCCCTGCGACTATTCAATTATGCATGCATTCTACGAGTACTAATGATTAGTTTAAAAAATTATATATTTCCCAAATTTATCATTTCAGTCAAATAACTATGGAGCCAACATGTTTATTTTATTACAAGTATTAATAATCTCTATTCCAAATATTTTGAGAACGGTTGCTCGTAGCGATTTTTACAACGAGACATTTTTTACGTAAAAATGACGGAAATGCATGTATATTTTTCCACTCAGTCGTTTTATACAGGTACGGACCAAAAGTTTTTACTCTTAAATACAATTAATAATAAAATAGAAAACAAATTTCTTGCAGTAAAGGTATATAATAAAATTATATAAGGATTCTTGCCACTTAACTGCTGATATAGAAATTTAATTCTACGCTATGTTTGTCATAATGCGGATCAACCTGCTCTCACTACCGGTTTCGGAGCCCTACTCCATCATCAGATGAGCTTGGGCAGATCCACAAAATGACAACCACAGCGCAGAGATAGTTAATTCCGACTTGTCGGAAAGTGTCGGTTAGATATTAAGTCCTGAACGGTAGATAGCGGCCTGCGTGCAATGGTAGTACTTTCGTACCACCGAGGCGCAACTATCAATAGTAAAAAGATGGTAAAAGACTTTTATTCAGGCAAGCCAATTTATAAAATAGAAAACAAATTTCTTGCAGTATAGGTATATAATAAAATTATATAAGGATACTTGCCACTTAACTGCTGATATAGAAATTTAATTCTACGCTGTGTTTGTCATAATGCCCAAACTCACCTGATGATGGAGTAGGGCTCCGAAACCGGTAGTGAGAGCACGTTGATCCGCATTATGACAAACACACCGTAGAATTAAATTTCTATATCAGCAGTTAAGTGGCAAGAATCCTTATATAATTTTATTAATAATAAATATACATATACAAAAAAAATATGTAGGTTATGCCCCCTGCAAGTAGGAGTCATATTGACATCAAAATCAAATTTTCCACTTCTAAAAACACCCCGAAACCAATTTTCATCCAAATATCTGCATTTTTTTTCACAACACGGGGCCATCCTCTGCCGGAAACACTGTGACCTGTGAGGCCTATTGTGTTTGTCCCCTTTCTATATCTGCACCCATTCTCCTATCCCTGCACTAACTTATGCAGGTCCTTGATAGGATGGGAGCATAGTTCCTCCGGTTCTAGCCTAGCTTTCCCAAATAAAAAGTGTCGCTTGCGATCCAGAGCCTCGTAGTAACATATTATGTGCTCCGCTGTTTCAGGATCTTTATCGCAGAGTCTGCAGCAAAGACTTCCTTGATACAGGTTGAGCCTGTTCAGGTAACACTTGACAGTCATGTGTCCTGTCAAGAGGCCTGTTGTAATCCGCAATTTATTCCTGCTAAGCATTAGCATTTCTTTTGCGGTTTTAGAGCTAGGTCCTTGGATAAAAGCCTTGCTCTGCCTGTGTCCCTGTCTGTTTCTCCAGTGGACATTCTGCTTTTCCCTGACCCAGAATTTTAGTGCACTACGGGCCATACATTTGGGTATTTGCAGTACTGGTTCTGGACCAAAATAGGATGCCGATGATCCTTGCCTAGCTAGCTCATCGGCTTTTTCATTGCCTTGGATGCCGCTGTGGGCCGGCACCCAGAATAATTTAATTCTAAATATCTGCATTAGTTCAGAAGTTATTTGGAAAAAAACGAAATAAAAATGAAATTTCTGCACCCTGAATCTCCAAAACGAAGCATTTTAGGACATAAATTTATACGGTCTTGTTTACCTATTTTAATAGGCATAATATGCTGCCGAAGTTTTCAGCATACAATTTAGGCCACCCTGTATAGCTAATTGATCATCATGGATGTATTTCTTGAGATGTACGTGGTAATGGATAATAACGTGTGGTGTTTTTTTTCTTTAATGCCACAGTTGAATGGCGGGAGCTCAAACTCCTTAAATTTTTTTTTTCTTTGAAAATTTACTAAATACTATATTGAATTTTAAACAGTCTGAGAAATGTAAAGGAGGTTTCTACAACAAGCGAAGAATTATCAAGGGTGCTCTTCTTTTATAATTTATAAAATACTGAAATATAAAATACCTATAGGGAAACTCTCTGTAGTAATCGTCTTCTCTGTCAAAGAATTCTATTGCATATGAATCGTTCTTCGCAACTTTTCTCCGTTCCAGACCTTCTTCTATTTGCGTAATACCATATCCGGCGCCAGCAAGATAAACGGCAAAAATCAGGATAACCATAACTTTAACACAACCATTGTTTAAGAATACTAGAAAAAATAAAGATTTTTTATGTAAAGAAAATAGTTTATTATTTAATGGTTATTACCTGAAAAGTAGTCTCTGAAAAATACCATCATTCCATGTTCTTGATTATCTTTGGGATTGTCCATGTCATCTGGATCAACACCGCCACTGCAAAATATTCTGTACAAAAAACATCTGTTTTCTGAAATTAATAATACAATCTTATTCCAAAAAATACTAAATAAAAAAACAAAATATAAAAAATTAGATATTATTTAATATTTGTTGCAAGGAGAGAACACAATGACAGTGGCAGTTGGTATCTATTGAATGTAGAATGAGTAAGAGGGGGGTTAATCACTGCGACCTTAAAGATCTATTGTGCCCCCTTCCTTGAGTCATCACACAATCTATAACCCATCATACCCCTGTTGTAGAGGGGACAGGGTATTTACCATCATCTTTGACAACAGTTCTTCCTCCGAGTACACACCCTTCCACGGTTGGAGTTTGGCCCTCCGTGCCGCTCTTCACAATCGAGGAGCTTGCCTCCGGCTGAGGAGCCCATAAGGTGGAGGCTGGAGGATCTGTATCAATTTTCTCCACCTCTTTAACTTGGTCTCTCCTTAGACGTGATACCGGTGTTGTCCCGTATCTATAATAGAGGATATGTCCCTCTCCCTCTCTATTGCCTCCTTGGATTTGAGGTCAATTCCTATTGTGAGGACTTGACCATGACTCTCCTCCCTCGAGTTGATGACTTGCCTACTCGATGTCCTTACATTGAAGTTCTGACTTTGGATAAGGCCCAGCAGGTAGGTGGTGTCTTTCCCCTTGCTCCTCGGCAGAAAGACCGTTATGGCCGCCCCTTTAGGGATGTTTTCTCCCTTCACTGCAACCAGTTCCGGCTCTTGCCAATTTTTAAGCTTTGGTGCGATTTCCACCAAACAATTCGCCGATTCTTGAGATACACAATCTATGAGGAGCATACCCACCCGAAAAGTGTAGATCGTTGTGTTGCGATCCGATTGCCACTACCAGTGGCGGACTAAGGGGGCGGAAGGGGCGGTCCGCCCCGGGCCCCTTCTTCTAGGGAGCCTCCAAATCTTAATAAGTAATTTTTATTCAACTGGCAAACAGGCCAATATGTGTTCAGTAGTTATAAAGCAATTTGTAGTTAGAGTATGCAAACCATAAGTATACGCAAACTAAACAGTACAAATGGAAGCAGATATTTACTTAATTATCAAATATTAGGCCCCAGTAATTGTCAATGATATTTTTCTATTTACGAAATTAAATCAAGGGGTAATTTTCTTTGTTTACAATATCGAATAATTATTATTTTTTATATTCGAATAATTATTATTTATTCTTGGACCTATATAGGAGTATACCGCGATTTTGTAAAGGGCCCCTTACAAAATCGCGGTATTTACCTGGAACGGTCGCGAAAGTAACGCGGCTTATATGTGGAACCGGTATTGTAAAAAATGTCTATACCTATGTGGCGGATTCATCTATCCAAAAAAATCCTTATGGGTTTTTCGCCACTGCACTGCAAGAAAAATCTACAAAATAAAATAGTTATTTTTTGTAAACACTTCTGCGTTAAACCCTAAACGGACGCTGCTTGTCAGAAGTTGTGTTACAGTAATAAAAGCAAGCCTAACAAAGAAAAAAATGCTTAACGTTTCGGAATGTTTTCTCTTTCCGTCGTCGGAAAAAAAAATATAAAAAATCAAGAAAAAAACTATTTAAAATATTTAAATTGAACTATTCGAGAACACTTTACTTTTTAAACCGATACGTCTACAAGAAATCGTTGACGTTCTGTTAAATTGACAT
This sequence comes from Sitophilus oryzae, assembly GCF_002938485.1. Taxonomy (NCBI): domain Eukaryota; kingdom Metazoa; phylum Arthropoda; class Insecta; order Coleoptera; family Curculionidae; genus Sitophilus; species Sitophilus oryzae. The sequence goes on along the minus strand of NW_022147288.1, from coordinate 167,459 downwards.
TATATTAAGTTAAACTTCAAAATTAACAATTACTACCTGATAATCACTTAATAAGGTAAAACCAAAAAAGCCCAAACTTTCTGTATGATTATTTTTAAATTTTACGTATGTTATGTTTATTTATGTAATGTTCTTTAAAATCAAAGAAGCGATTGCCATACATTACTAACATCTACAGATGCATGAGCAAATGGTTATTTTATTAGATTGAAAATGTGATAAGCCTTTTTATTTTTCTTTTAGAGGCTATCGCTTCTTTCATTATAATTTTGGCGTTATTAAAATTTATTCTGTGCCCTGTGTCCCATGAATGCTGACAAATCTTAGATTGGCGAAAATCTCCCTTTCTTAAATAATCTTTATGTTCTTTAATTCTAACATTTAAGGGTCTAGATGTTTCACCAATGTAAAATTTATCGCATTTTGTAATATACCAAATACCCTGTGAATGCGATAAAAAATAGTCAATAATTAAAAAGTTTTTCCTCTTGTAATCTGTGTCTGTCATTTCCTCTCGGTGCGTCCCAGAAATAAGTGCTAGTATTTTCACTGGTAGTATAGTTCAACCCCAGAAACACGCATATGAGTTTTAATTAAATATATATAAAATTGAAAACTTCGCAAAAAAATTTTTGGGAATTTTTTTAGTTTTTAGTTAAAAAAAAAACATAATTTCTTGTTACTATGACAACATAGGTATTAGATTAAATTTACAAGAAAGAAAATCAAGAAAAGATGCAGTGGTTCTCAAAATTTTAGCAAATTTTCGTTGTAAAATAACTCCGTTATTTTGGACTTATTGAAAAACGATAAAGAAAAAATATGTTTCTTTTATCTACCACCCCTTAAAATACTTGCACTTATTTCTGTGACACCCTGTATATATATATATATATATATATATATATATATATATATAGTATATATATATATATATATATATATATATGTATATATATATATATTCATATATATATATATATATATATATATATATATATATATATATATATATATATATATATATATATATATATATACAGACCGGGGCCACATTTAGCTTTGCCGCCCCGGGCCCCCGACAGGCTTAGTCCGCCACTGGCCACTACTTCGTTCAGTATAGTCTCTTCTAGAGACGTTTGCTGGTCGGTGGTCAGAGCAATCTCTGAGAAATCCTTTGGCACCACCGCTATTTTCACTTATCCAGCAATAGGGGCAAAGCTGGTGATACGTCCCTGCTTGCCTCCCGGTGTTGGACGGCTTTTCATCCTGGTTCTTTTCTCTCTCCCTCCCTCGTATCTGTTATCAATAAATCACCTACTAAAAAGCTCTGTGGAAGAAACTGGAACCCCAAACCGACCACCCTAAGGACTCTACGGCTTGTCCCATTTATTGTAGATCCACTATGCTAAGCAAGTCGATGTGGCTGTGAATGGGACGTGCAGAATAACTACTACTAATAGTACTAAATAATAATATGCAGTATTCAGTCTTAAACTAGGAGATATTAGTTTCTTATATCGCCAAGTAACCGCCTTTCAGTTAAATATCAATAACTTAAAAAGGTTTTTGTTAATGATTTTGTTACTTACGTGATTTTGATAAGGGCTGGACCTTGAAGCAAAATATCGAGTGTAAGTTCTTTTGTTCGCAATATCCAGATATAGCTACGCAAGCCGCGAAGAACGTTAAATGCCAGATGAAAAGAAATACAGTTGCTGCACCTGAAAATAATAATTATATCAGATATAATGTCATATGTACGAATAACATAGTAAACCACGAACTCGTAATTTGATTGAAACTTATCTATTTTAGTCTCCGACGTTTATTCTTTTTTTATTTGAGTTTAATAGTTCGCTGTATATGTTCAAAAGTTAAAGGACAAAGTAGGTTACTAATAGATGATGATTTTGGATTTCCACTATCATTATTAGCCGACCATACCAATGTATAGCCTACCAGGTATGGTAGGCTATACATTGGTAGGCTATTAAGATCGGCAAAAAAAAGTTTTTTTAATTTCACTCAAAATGAGTTATTTGGGCCTTAAATGACCTAAATACAAAATATTTTCATGGTGTCTGTCTGTCTGCCCGTCTGTCTGTCCGTCTCTAACACGATAATTCAAAAACCGCTGAACCGATTTTAACCAAATTTGGCACAAAAATACTGTGGCACCCGAGAATCTGGCCATTAGTTTTTGGTGGGGGTGGGGTGTTGGTAAGGGGGTATGGGAGTGGGTTAAAAATTTTAAAAAATCGTAACCCCAAAATTACAGTAGCTAGCGAAACGCGGTTTTCAAATTAAGATTAGGAATAATATTTGCAACAAAATTTGTAATAACATCAAAATCAGTCAAAGTCGCAGTTTTTGAGATACTAACATATTTTAGTATGGGCGGCTATACGTGCCTCCCGGCGCCAATTTTTTTTCAACTATTTTAATAGTTTATTACTAAATTATCGAAAATAATCTATTTTATCTTTATGAAGTTTTATATTACCATCTAATTATTTTTTATATTAGCACCTTATCTTTGTTTCTTTAAATAAATCGGTGTTAAAAATTGTATTGTAGATTTTAGATTTGAACATTTTTCTGTTATTATAATTAAATTTTTAATGTTTTAATAAGTTTACAGTTGAGGGTTGGAACCTTTGGTGTTACACAGCAAAATAAAACACTAAATCACCACAATACACCAAAACACTTTTAGTTTTACACTGGACGGGCGTTTCGCTAACCATGTTAGCATCATCAGCAGATGATTAAAACCAAAGATATTTAAACTCGGGAGATACAATGATCGATTCATAAAACGCTCTAAAGCTTCATCATACGACATTGGTTTGCGAAAATCAACGAGTGTAAGAGAGAATGGATAGAGAAGGAAATAAGGGTATCTGCTCGAGGCAACAATGTAGTTGTGTACAAAGATTAGACGTTTGAGGTCAATTTCCAGTGGCGTGCCGATCGACCGACGAAGTATTTTAAGGAAATTAAAATAATTGTTTAATAAATTAAAATAAAATAATAATAAGACTTACATCTTACATATTTGTCGCATGGTAAAAAAAAAATAAGTTGAGGGAGGATAGCGAAATAAAATAAAAACCGGCATCATTTTTTATTATAAGATGGCTTTTCACATAAGAATAACGATTAAAAAATTAATAGCGTTTTTTACTATATTTTATTAAATAAAATATCAAATTTTAGGTGTATTAGTAAATGCAGTTTCAATATCTTGGAATAACCTTGTTCGTCTCTGGCGAATTAGATTCCCTCGATTAGCAATAACAAAATAAAATATTTATTTTAACCTAATAACACAATATTTTATATATAAAATAATACAAACTTTATTATTATATACCTATATGAATTTTACAACTACAATAAAAAACAGTGAATAAAATTTAAAATGTGCCTTATAATTTTTATTAGTTCCCAATTGTTCATTAATGAGGGAATAAGAAGTAAGAAAATTCAACATTTATTTACCTTAACTTTTATTTTAGGGATGTTTCAAACACAGTAAATCAGAACTGAAAATATAAGATGTATATTATACCGTATGATCGAATAAAAACGGCGTCAGCGATGGCTATGGAATGAAGATCTTATTTTTATATAGATAGATTTTATATGTAAATTTATATAGGAAATGCCATCGATCGTCATTTCCAAGCCAACTGGATGCCGTTTTTATTCGATCATACGGTATGTGTTTATCTAAACAAAATTATTTGATATTATAATACACAGTCATCAGAAAAGTCTAGCGATAATTTTACAAAATCATAAATAAAATAAAATGATGATTGTTTAGTAAACGGTTCTTAGTTTAAAATTTTTTTTTCTCTTGTTTGCGAAGGAAAATTGATATTCGTTTATAAATAATAAAAAGTGCATGTGCAAAGAATTTCAATACAATAAAATGTAAGAAAGTCATAAAATTCATGTAATAAGAACATTAATTATATGTATCTCAAAAGATGTCCATTTACATTATAACAACCAAATTTTAAAACAAAAGCCGTATAAAATTATAACGGCAACAAAAAAAGTAAGGCCACAAAATTCCATCTTTGGTACACCCCAATAAAATTTTCACAAAAGGTAGGTAATGGTTTGTCAAACCCAAGTAGGTACCTAGATTAGATTTATTCTTATAAGAAAGTACGGTTTTTCGAAAATAGATGTTGTTTATAAATTACATGCGGTTTATAGAACTTAAATTTAATTTTTAACATTCAATACCCTTTCTTAAAAGGGAAACAGAAATTGTTATTAACTTATTGGTAATTAGTATGTACCATGTACCTTTTTCCTACAAATAATTTAATTAATAAATATATCATTTAAAAAACATAATAAATATATGATTTAAAAAATAAACCTAAAAATATAATTTAGAGATCTGCTATTTTTATGTCTAGGTACGCCTCTGATCTACAGAGAGTAGGATATAGTAAGATACCTAACCCTACTTATTTGTATTTACCGGTGAAAAGTTAAATTTGGATTTAAATGATACACTCTCTTGTACACAATACATGAATGCACCATATTTTCAAAATAATGTCCACAGAAGTCCACAAAATAACGCAAAAATACTATAATACTGCAAATAAAGAATATGGAGCTTGATCGGCAGCATAGCAACATTGCAAAAGGAGAATCTAGGATTTTCCATTCATCCTCGAAATACGTTGTACTACGCCGGCATATTTCTAAAACTGACGTTGTCAAACTGCTTTTTATTATTAAAAGAAACACGACCATAATATTTTTATTCCATTATAAAATTTAAAATAGTAAAGCAGTTAAGCATTAAATGAATAAATTGACGTTAGCAAATTAATGTGGTTGATATATTACAAAAATATAACGAAATTATTTATTACTTAATAATTGGTTGTGGTATTTAATTGAATACTAATACCAATATACAGGTAAATCTGGCAAATGTTTTCGGTGTAAGAGAGATGGAAAAATAAGGATAGAATAATGGCTGATGAAAGAGAAAGGTAAACAGTTGTATCTCTTTAGTTTAAATATCTTTGATTAAAACTCAAGATCAACGGAACTTCAGTTTTAATCATCTGCTGATGATGTTAACATGGTTGGCGAAACGCGCGTCCAGTGTAAACGTAAAAGTGTTTTGGTCTATTTTGGTGATTTAGTGTTTTATTTTTATAGTAAGTACTGACCTGAATATATGCAGAAGATGGTAACAGATGGAAATGGACTGAAAATACCGATCCAAAAACTGAAGAAATCCGTGACTGACGTAATTGTGATTGAAACAGCAGCTTCGCTTAACATTTGAGCCATTCGTTCTGGAACTGATGTTTTGATGGACGTTCTTCTCCAAGCCGCCAACATAACGAAAGTATCGTCAATTCCTATTCCTAAAAATTAATGTTTTGATTGTACTTAACTCACTGTAAACTGTTAGATATTAATTTCTAAATTACTATGCAGGGTGAGTTGTTTTCGATGGTCTCTATGGGTATCTAGGAATCTACAGAAGACTCTCAGTAGTATCACAGATTAAGTATACTATATGTATACAGATAAAAATCTTATCCCTAATTCGTGGTACGAAAATTGTTTTTTATGACGATGTGCAAACGAGTCAAATTTCCTGTGCGCAAAAATAAACTCCCATAAAATAACAATAAACAGCGTAATAGAGAGATATCGCTAAACCGAATAGCGTGCATGGACGTTAATAAGGCCAGATGTTATTTCCTTTACGTGAGGTGGTATTAACTCTCTTCATTTATAGTTATCGGATCGGAAACAATTCCGTTCGCGTCGCGTCCGCTATTTAAACTTAACCTAACTTTGAATTTAAAACTTTGAAATTGTTTTGTTTACCAGGTATTTTAAAACTAAAGGGCTAAAGTGCTTCTTTCCAGTGCTTTATTGTTCAACGTCTGCCAGTGGGTTTAGAGCAACAAGCAACAAATAATTCACTTAGAAGGGCTAAGTCGTCATCTGCTGTAAACCTAAAGCTTGTTTCATGTAGACGCGAATTGCGAATTGCGGAAAGCGATTCGCCAAAAAATATTCGCAAAATTTGGACCTATTTCATACAGTCGCGAATTTTTAGGGACATTTCATTTTTGCTCCACTGAAAGTTACCAAAAAAATCATAACCTGAGATAACTTAATTTGTTTTTTATTCGTGTTTACGACCTTTATTTTATATTTTATAGCATACAATAGCTTACTTTGGGTTTCTCTTATTACCGATTCTGAACCGTCCTAGAACTGTGATGCGTATGCGCAAAAGGAAATATGAAGACATTATTTCATTTGCGCATGCGCTGCAGAGTTCTAGGACGGTTCAGAATCGGTAATAACAAGAACCCGAACAAATCTAATATGAATTCAAATTTGTTTAATGATTATGAGTATTGATTACGATTGTGGGATTGGAACAGAAGGCGTAAAATTGTCATTTACTTATTGTTAAAACGTAGAAGAGAACGGTCATTTGGGACATGTGAAATATTTAAATTTCGTAAGCAACAAGGGTGCTTATCGCAATTTAAATCAAGAAATGAGGAGAAAAGATGAGAAAAAATTTAGGAATTTTTACAGATTGTCTGTACAGGAGTTTGATAACTTGGTTGAAAAATTGTCACCATATATATATATATCAAAAACATATCATAAACATATGCACGAGAACCCATTTTACCTAGAGAAATCCTTTCAGTTACTTTGTACTTTGTCAGTGTCGTCAAAATAATCGATAACCTCTCACAACACTATTCTGCGCAAACGCGAACCTTAAAATCGCGCGAATATTCGCAAAAAGTTGAAAACACTTTAACTTTCCCGCGCCCAAATTTTAAATCTTGCGAATCACCAAAATCTTAAAATTTCTGACAGCGCCGCCATGTTCATTAAAATTGGACCAATGAGAGCAGTTTCGCAAAATCGCGATTCGCGATTCGCGTCTACACGAACAAGGCTTAAGTCTCTTTATAGGTTCTTTAATATTGGAAGAGGTGGAATCCATATTTTGGGCCATATTTATTTAATTAAAACTAATCCCAGCTACTTAAATATCAAATGACCTAATAAAACTAAAGTAATAATTCAAAACAATTCAAACATAACCTAAAATAAAAGATCTTCCCGGCCGGCCCCGGTTGTCAAATACCCGCACATGCCCATTTAAGCAATTTTTAAACGTTATTTAGAAATAGCGCTTGGTGTAATTGATCCGCAAATTACGCTAGACGGTAACGTTATTAGCGGGCGTTGCGTTAAAAATTGACTTGTGCATATAGTAACCATGACTGACCATGATAAGGTACGCGTAAATACTGCATGACGTTATTCGGTTTTGCGATATCTCTCTAATAACTGTGCCGGTCGGGCGCTGTGCACAATTTTAGAGGCCATAAGTGGGCGTGCTATGTGCGCAAACTAGTCATCTAACTAGCGCCCGATTCCGAAAATTGGAACCACGAATAACAATAAAGAAAAAACAAAGATTATAATCTGTGGTAGTATTGACTTCAGTAAAGTAATGTAAAAGATTTCATTTAACGTCTCCTTTTTGCTGCCAGGGCTAATCTGGACGGGGACTACTTTGTTTAAGCAGAATCCGAACCGCGGTCTCGGCCATATCATGGTCAATGGCCTACCGACTTGGCAAGTACCTAAATTGACTCTTACTCACGAGATATCCGATCTCATCCGGCCTCGAACCGGCGTGAATGAGCAGTGTGTGTCAATAGATTTTACACTTTTGCCTTTTTTTTTTGGACAACAGCACGATACAGAGTTTCGAACCGGTCACCCGTCCATCCACTAGTATCGCCTTACGTCGCTTAACTTCGGTGTTCTAATGGAAATCGGTGTTTCGACGTAGCTGGGCCGTTACCTGACTTCAGTAGTTTCCGGGATACCGATAGAGAACATCGAAAAAACTCACCCTGTTTAATATATTAACTTAATATATTAAACAGCGATGAGAACTATCGAATGAATTAGACTATCGAATGGTTACTGAATGAATGATTTCAATGGAATCATTCTATCGAATGATTTCAATGGAATCATTCTATCGAATGATTTCAATGGAATCATTCTATCGAATGGTTTTATTCGAATAAAATCATTCTATCGAATGGTTTTATTCGAATAAAATAATTCATTCATTTGTATACTAAAGCATATGTGACAAGCTCGCCGTGCGACTAAATGGTTATCGTTGAGCCACGACTATCGAATGCTTTTGAAAAATGAAATTTAGTACTCGTTTGATTTTTGTGTGCCTCAGTGCATTATTAGTTCTTCCAAATTTTTATAACTTCGCCTTATAAATACTGTGCTATTTTTGCGTTTATTAAAATATTTAAAATACTAAAATAGTAGTTTTTTTTTAATTGACGATTGTGTGTGTGTGCAGGTGGTCAAAATTTTTTCCAAAATTTGTGTGATTTTCCGGAGCCCTATCTTTCAATTATTTAATTTTATATGGTATATGGTCTATTTTTTAATGGGAAATTTTGAGACGTAGCAATTTTAAAAATACGTAATATTTGTATTTTAGATGTTTTAATAATATGAATTAGTTGAACTTAATAATCATGTTTAAGTAATGTGGTTATCGAAATCAAACTATGGGGTGAGAAAATTAAATTGAAGTTTTACACGCAACAATTTAAAAAAAAGTTAACGATGTTTGTATTTTGTTTATGCTAATTCTCTTACATGTAGTTTTTTGCGAAGAAATATTTCATTTATTTTTTAAAGTAAATGCCAGTAAAAGTAAAATTATTTTTAAATAGTAATATAAAGTACCTAATATAAATAATTTTGATTTCTAATTTTTTATATATATTTTCCTTCCATTACACTGCATGCTTAGAAAATTAATAAATGTTTATATTTCATGATTTTAAAATTTGTTGTTAATATAACAAATTAGTTCTGTAATTATTATTATTTAATAAACCAACGTTGCCAAAAAAATTTGAGACTATTATTTTTAAATAGGATCTAATATAAATAATTTTGACATCTAATTTGTAGTTTATATTTTGCTACGACTTAAAAAATTATATTAAATGAATTTAAATTTTGTTGTTAATAGGTATAACAAATTATTACTGTTATTATTATTTATTAAACCAGCCTTTGCTTAAAAACATTAAAAATCATTTTCCTACATCTAAACTAACTAAAGCCAAACAATAATATTCTTTGCTAATATCAACTAATACCAATATATGGCAACGGCGCCCTTCATAATGTATTTTCTGTGTAAATACTAGCACCTCAATAAAAAAATAATATGTCCTTATCTTTATCTGACTCCGCAAAAAATCAAAGATGCCGGCTTCTTTCATAGAATTACCACCGACCCTTGTCGGGTTTCTCGGAAAGAAACCTACGTCGCCGGGCGACAACTAAAATCCAGTTAATATTTTATTATAATCGATCCTGACGAATAAATGCATTTTATAAATGAATGAATTTTATAAACGAATGGTTTTTGCTGCCTAATTACTAGAATACAATATTTCAAGGCAGATGACGCATCTATTCGATAATTTTTATTCGAACAGTTAAAATATTTTAGTTTCTTATTAGCTATCGAATTATTCGAATGAATTGCAACTATCGAATGTTTCGATAGTATTCATTCGATAGTTCCCACTACTAATATTAACATACCAATCTTATATTACTTACCAATCATTAAAAAGGGCGCTGCCAAATTGATACCAATAAAGTCCACACCAGCATACATACAAAATCCAAACGCTCCTAGAGTGGCCATAGCAGCGCTCAAATTTCCCAACAATCCCAACCAAGGTTTCGATCTGACCCAATCAGACATCATACACGTAACTAAATTTTACAAAGATTAATCAAAAATACATTTTTATATACTTAGAATATCTACTTATGGAGAATACAGCCATAATGACGAATGTCGATGTGAAGTAGGGAATCACCGAGTGAGTGTTTTTCTCCAGCTCGTGATCCAGTGTTCTCGAAGCGAATCTGGCTATCCTGATATGCTCGAATCTGTTCTCTTTATCCTGGATTTGTTCGATTAGGTTGAGAAAAGCGTCTTCCCAAGCTGCACCTCTGGAAATATAATATGAATAGGTTAGTAATTGCATTGTAATGAAGTTCATAAAAATTTCTGCACTTATTCCTGGGACACTCCGTATATCGAGTTAATTAATATAATTATATAAGGATTCTTGCCACTTAACTGCTGATATAGAAATTTAATTCTACGCTGTGTTTGTCATAATGTGGACCAACCTGCTCTCACTACCGGTTTCGGAGCCCTACTCCATTATCAGGTGAGTTTGGGCAGATCCACAAAATGACAACCACAGCGCAGAGTAGTTAATTCCGACTTGTCAGAAAGTATCGGTTAGATATTAAGTCCCGAACGGGAGATAGCGGCCCGAGTGCATTGGTAGTACTTTCGTACCACCGAGGCGCAACTATCGATAGTAAAAGGATGGTAAAAGGCTTTTTTTCGTGGTACCTCAGTGGTACGACTTCTCTTTGTCGCGAGTCTGACACTAGGCCTATTGTTGTTTCATCACTAAACATGACAAAATTCCAGTTAGGTCCATTTGCTCTCATCTCCTCAGCCCATTGTAGACGCGTAATGTTGTGCTGTAAATTAAGCTTCGAAAAAGGCCTTCTTAAATGTAATCCTCTGCCATGGAGTCTTCTTGCTATGGTCTTTCTTGAAACATTTACTCTTTGAAGGCGAACTAACTCATTTTTAAAAAAGAAAGCAGGGGATTGCGTCGTGCAATTAGGGATATTTGACGGACTTGTACAGCAGTAGTAACTCTCTTTCTACCACTTCCAAGCCGGTCTGTAACCTCGTTTGTCTCACTGATCTTTTTTAATATTCGCAAAACATCGCTTTGGTTAATTCCTACAATTTCAGCTATTGCAGCTTGCCGGTAGCCCTTTTGAGACAGTGTTGTCTGACTCTATTAAACTGTGAAATGATGTTTCTAGGCCTTGGTCTAACCAATGATCAAATTTCTTCTGAAACCCAAGAGACTACAAATCGAAATGTGCAAGAATTTGTAATACTATTGGGTCTGAACGATAAACATTGTTTACCATATCCATTTTAACAAAAAAAATGTTTATTACAGATTATCAAAGCTATATATAACAAAAATATTCTTTAAATTCCTTTCAGTATATTTTTAAACGATATATGCAATAATTTTGACTATGTGTGTATTTAATTATTATTACCACTATTACTGTGTCTTAATAAAAGGCTATTAAAACACGGTCAGCTAAAAGCACGAGTTCTATACTTACAATGTATCAATTTTCCTACTATCGGCATTTCCGAAATACACCAACTGAACTGAGGGCACGCTGATAATGATACCATCCTCGCTTACTTCTGTTCCACCGAAGAAAATTGGAAGGATGTGAGTATCCCAGGTTACTGGGTTGATCATCAACGGAAACGTCAGATTGATGTTATGGTTTTCTACCTTAAATAACAAAAAAATTTCATTCATAAATAAATTGTTTTCTCAGTAAAATATATTAAAACTAAATTCTATAGCTATTGTTATCAAATGGTATTCTAAAGCCAGATTGTCATATGATGGAAAATGGGGAGATTATTAGCAATAATGATATCAAAAAATTGTTACTTTCTCCAAAAGATAGCTCCATCTAAGAAAAATATTAGTTATTTTTAAACTACTGAAATAAATGAAGACTGTTTAAGTTATTAATTTTTAACAAAATATATTAAAAAATGTCTATACCTATGTGGCGGATTCATCTCTCCAAAAAAATTATATATGGGTATTTCGCCACTGCAAGAAAATCTACAAAAGGTATAAAAAACCCCTACAAAATAAAACAGTTATTTTTTGTAAACACTTCTGCGTTAATCCAAACCATATCCAAACGTAAACTACTTGTCAAAAGTTGGGTTTACATACCAGCAAAAAAAACAAAGAATAAAAAAAAAACTATTTAAATTCAACTATTCGAGAAAACTTTAGTTTTTTTAAAACAGATACGTCTACCAAAATCGTTGACGTTCTGTTAAAATTACATTATATCAAGTTAAACTTCAAAATTAACAATTAACTACCTAATAACAATTACTTAAGGTATAACCCAAGAAGGTAATTTTAAAGTAATTTATAAGGTAAAACCAAGAAGCCCCAAACTTTCTGTATGGTTATTTTTAATTTTTACGTATGTTATGTTTATTTATGTTATGTTCTTTAAAATCAAAGAAGCGATTGCCATACATTACTAACATCTACAGATGCATGGGCAATACATTTATTTTTATTATATTGTATTAAAAAAGCCTCTTTTATTTTTCTTTTTTATCGCTTCTTTCATTATAATTTTGGCGTTATTAACGACGTAAAGAGATAAACTTTCCGAAACGTTGAGCAGTTTTTTGTTCGTTAGGCAAATTTATATATCTGTAAACCTAATTTCTGACAGGTAGTTTCCGTTTGGATTAACGGAGAAGTGTTTACACAAAATTGTATTTAAACTATTGTATTTTGTAGCTTTTCTTGCAGTGGCGAAATACCCATATAGGATTTTTTTGGAGAAAATATATCAATTAATATTAATAATAATAATAGCTCCCGTATATAGCGTTTAATGCCTTGGGAATAGCAAGGTACAGCTTGCAATGCTAGAGTCGTTCGGTATACAAGGGAGGTAATGTGGCTAACACTACGCTTCAACCGCCTATTATTACCTCAGGATTATGAATCCCAAGTACTCATTTAAGGCTGAGCCGACCTAGGTACCCAAACTATTTTTATTTTATTAATAGTAGTCGGTTGAAATGCCGGCTGTGGGATTCGAACCCACAACCTTTAGATTAGTAGATGGGAGCTGTACCTCGACGCCACCGGGCACCCAATTAATATTGATAATAATTGTTTAAAATACTACAATTTGTTTAATTATTAATATTGAAATGTTTCAATAATAATTAATTATAGTAGATAGTGGTGGAAAATGACTCAGTTTTAATACAATCAAAATCAAGGATAATTAAATAGGACTGGAAAGAAAATTAATAGAATATTTTCAACTCCTAAGAACAACAGCTTTGTCGTTTAGCTTATTTTTGACTGTGTTTTGATTATATTTAAAATATATTAATAATAATAATTTACTTTTTAAATTATTTTTTTTTAAATTGGTAGTGAAATAAAAAAAAAGTATAATACAATATTTCAAGTGGAATAATTCTATGTAAAAATTTGATTTCATTTGATATAATTTAATAATAAAGTAATTTTGGGTCAACATGGTCACAACCAAATATATTGACAGGAATTTCAATAGTTATGAACTGGAGAATGTTATCTAGAGAGATCAGAAGAGGACCACCATAGATCCAAAAATATTGCAGGGGAACAGACCGATAGCCAGCTTAAAAGTCTGATTATTAAAAATACTTTAACAATTTTCACACCCCTACCCCTACTTTCTTTCATAACTACCCTCTTATAGATTTGAAAGGAAATTTGAGGTAGGTTTCTTAAATGTATGTAAATTACTTTTAATACAATTTTGAAGTTGTACACAATACCTCTGATAGGATTTCAAGATTAGGTCAATACATGATACCTGGTTGGATTTTTCAAATGCAATTTTCACACCCCTCACCGCTACACCCTTTTACCACTACCCCATTATGGAATGGAAAAAAATTTCACGTATAGACTTAAGACCAGTTTATTATAATATCTGTTAGGTATACGCCGATCTATACTAATATATAAAATCCTTAAGTGACTGACACACTGATTAATCACGATCCTGCTCAAACCACTCAACGTAAGAAGCTCAATTTTGGCATACAGGTTGATTCTAGGGTGTAGAGGTTCGATAAGAAGGGATTTTTCGAAATTCCTGTTCCAAGAGGGTGAAACCACCCCTCAAATATTACAATATTTTTTATTTAAAAAACGGTCAAGTTTCCGAAAAAAACGCTTAAACACTTTTATTTTTTTACATATTTTAAGATTTTTTAAAGATGTATACAGGGTGTTTCGAAAAATCTGGTCCTTGATTAATCACGATCCTGCTTAAAGCGCTTGACGTAAAAAGCTGATTTTTAGAAAAGAGATTGACTTTAGGGTGTAGAGGTTCGATAAGAAGGGACTTTTCGAAACTCGAATTCTAAGGGGGTGAAACTATCCCTCAAATATTAAAATATTTTTTATTTAAAAACCGGTGAGTTTTTCGGAAAAACTCTTAAACCTGTATATTTTATTTTGTTGTTTTACATATTTTAAGATTTTTTTTTATAAATTTATACAGGGTGTTTCATAAAATATGACCACTGAGTAAGCACGATTCTGCTTAAACTGCTTGACATTTAAAGCTGATTTTTGGCAAACGGATTGACTGTGGGGTGTAGAGGTTCGATAAGGAGGGGCTTCTCACCATTCCAAGAGGGTGAAAACGCCCCTCAAATATTACAATATTTGTTATTTAAAAAACGGTTAGTCTTTCGGGAAAACGCTTGGACAAGCATAATTTATTTGGTTTTTTCACATATTTTGAAATTTTTTAAAAAATCATACAGGGTGTTCCAAAAAGTTGGGTAATTTCTTAACCACGATTTTGCTTAAACTGCTTGACGTAAAAAGCTTATTTTTGGCAAACGGATTTTTCGAAAGTCAAATTCCAACGAGATGAAACTACCCCTCAAATATTACTAAGTTATATAATAATATCGCCATATTGTTTTTTTATCATGCTGACATAAATGAGAGAAAATTTTATTCAGTTTTTATGTTAATGGAAATTCTTGCTTTGTTTTATCATCACCATTACAAATGATTAATTCGACGCTTACGAAGTCGCTGGTACACGCTAGTTTATTTATAAAAGTGTTTATACCACTTTATTCACAACATTATTATTTCGATTAATTAGGTATTCATTGTTTCTACTTACGTCCTCCATAATGTAGTCCAAATTTAAAATATCGTTTTGGAAGCATTCCGTCATCCACTTCGCACAAATGTCGTTATAAGTAAAATATTCGTTTTCGTAAATGACGGTCATGTTTTGTATTAGCTCGTCTAACATTCTAATTTCTTTCCAGACTTCGACTCTCAACATATTCTTGTTTCCATCTTTGGACGTGATAATAACTCTGCCAAATCTACCTGAAACAAAGAATGAGCATTATAGTAATATATAATTATGTATATAATTTTTTTTAGTTGTTTCTTGGGTGTTGTTTGTGGCTATGGTTAAATTAAAACAATATTTTTTCGACGTTTTGCATTTAATGTATCATGCTTCTTCAGGATTTTTTTTGGTCTTTCCATGTCTTGGAGTAGTATTAATTATCGTTTCTTTACTGAGAATCTCAGTATTGAACTGAGAATCAGTACTAAGAATCTCAGCAAAGAAACGATAATAAATACTACTCCAAGACATAGGAAAGACCAAAAAAAAAATCTTGAGGAAACATGATACATTAAATGCGAAGCGTCGAAAAATTATTGTTTCTAAAGAACTACCATTAAAAAATTAAGGAACTAAATACAGCAAGCAATAAAATAAGTCTCAACTTCTGCCTCGATGCATTTTCATGTTTTGCTTTGTATTTTTTTAAGGTGGCTGTGCCAACGCGTCGCGCCGTAATTGTTTTATTGCAAAAGTTATGACAGGATCAATAATACGAGCCCTAACAACTAAATGTTCGGACAAACAAAAATTTATTAAAAACCTTTATTTTCATTAACTGAATTATTTACATTTAAGAAATACATTAAAAATATATTAGAATCTAACATTTCTAATGAGTATTTAAATAGTTTAGTTTCTATAAACATTAAAATAAACTGTAGGCCAATAAATAAACAAAAATATTGCACAATATCGTGACAACTAAATGTTCGGACACTTTAAAAAATAACTGTTCTCATATGGCGTTACATCGACATGAACTTTTGCAACCACTGCAAGCCTGTTTGGCATTGTTTTTATTAATAATTGACATGCGTCCGAGCAAAATTTTGCCATAATTCACTGAATATCATCGTCAAATGGGCAACGGTTTTCTTGGGGATCGTGGCACAATTCTTGTTTTGTTTTATGCCACATCTCTCAGTAACATTAAGGTCCGGACTATGCGAAGGCAATGAGGGGACCTTGATGTTCATGTCCCTAAACCATTTTTTAGTAGTTTTAGCCGTATGGCATGCCCCGCCATCCTGTTGAAACATAAAATTCATATCCTGGTAAAGGTCTTTCGCACTTCACACAAAACTATTTTTCAAAAAATTTCTTGATGTTTTGACACATTAGTTGTACCTTTCTACCACCTCATATCTTCCTAGACCCATTGCGGACGTAAACTCTAAAAGCACAATGTCTTTAGGAAATTCCACTGTCCATCTTTCATAATGATCATGCATGCGTGCAGATGTAATCCTCGAACTTGCGATTATAATTAACAGCGTCGAATTGGAACTTCTGATGTCACAAACTACAAAAATGACATTAAGGTAAAGTATTTAATTATTTCCCAATCCGACGGTAATAATTCCAATCGCAAATTGCAAGTGCACGGATTACATATGCACATGAGTCACCTTAATATCGATATAATAAATATAATCGAACACCGCTAGAGTGTCTATTTGATAAAGATTGCCTCAAAAGGACAGTGAAATTTCCTAAAGGCATTAAGATTTGAATGTGTATGTCCAAAATAGGCCCAGAAAAGTATGAAGTGGTAGAAGGCATAATTGATGCGTCAAAAAATCAAAGAATTTTGAAAAATATTCTTCTGTCAAGTGGGAAAGACAAAGGTTCTTGTAACCAATTGTTCTGGTAAAGACCAGGACAATAATTTTATATTTCAACAGGATGGCGGGGCAAAAAAAAATGGTTTAGGGACATGATCATCAAGCTCATGGCCTTCGCACAGTCCGGACCTTAATGTTATCGCGACATATGGCATAAAACAAAACAAAAATTGTGCCACGATCCCCAAGAAACCGTTGCCCACTTGACGATGATATTAAGTGAATTATGGCAAAATTTTTACTCTGGCGTATGCCAATCATTAATAAAAACAATGCAAACAGGCTTGCAGTGGTTGCAAAAGTTTATGCCGATGTAAAGCCATATGAGTACAGTTATTTTTTTAAAGTGTCCGAACATTTAGTTGTCACGATATTGTGCAATCTTTTTTGTTTATTTATTGGTCTACAGTTTATTTTAATGTTTATAGAAACTAAACTATTTAAATACTCATTAGAAATGTTAGATTTTAATATATTTTTAATGTATTTCTTAAATGTAAATAATTCAGTTAATTAAAATAAAGGTTTTTAATAATTTTTTGTTTGTCCGAACATTTAGTTGTTAGGGCTCGTATTCTTGGCTCTAGTTAATAGCAAAATGGTATTTTCTCCTTTTGAGATGCGCGATATGATAAAAATCTATTATAGTTGCAATCGAAATTCTCAAGTAGCAAGTCAACAGTATATGGAATTGTATCCGGAAAGACCACAGCCTCATTATAGCCGTTTCGCTATTTTAGACAATAATTTGTCTCTTTATAACCAAGAAGAAAATATGGATCCCGTGTAACTACTGAAGAAGAGCAACAGATTATTAATGAAGTTGGTTAATTTTTTATTTTTCTATCTTTTTCTACAATATACGTATTTCTCTTTAAGGTGGACAACAACACCAGGAAATCAACTAGACAATTTGCTCATGAACTCAACAAACCCAGAAAACGTGTACAAAATACTTTACATTCTCATGGATACAAAGCGTTTAAAATACACGTTAGTCAGGCACTCAGGCCAGGAGATAATGAAAGGCGCCTGCAGTTTTGTGACTGGTTTGTTCAAAAAATAGATGAAAATGTAGATTTCCCTAATAATATAATATGGACAGACGAATGCAGCTTCTCAACTAGCGGATTATTCAATAGAAACAATGAACATTATTGGTCTATTGATAATCCAAGGATAAACCAGCAGGTACGAATTCAAGGGAGAACTTCATTCAATGTATGGATTGGTATGTGGAGGAACACAATTATTGGACCTTTCATTTACGATGGGACGATATCTAAATTTGATTAGGAATGATGTCTTAGACGCTCTAGACAATCAACCTTTGGCGGTATTGCAAGAAATATGGTGGCAGCAAGACGGAGCTCCTGCCCAAAATGGAAGGGAATTGTACTACAGTACTTGAATACCGAGTATTGAAATTATCCTATTAAGCCCTTACACTAGAAGAAAGTAGAAACCCCTTATAGGTTAAACCGAGCACGCAACGAAGATCGCCGCGCACAATAAGTAACGAAATTCCAAGTCAATCCCAAGTCTTCCAACCTGTACACAAAACAACGATTATAAAGTAACGATATTAAGTACCAAAGTGACGAGTAACTAAAGTAACTAAAGTAACGAGTCCAAAGTCACGAGTGCTATTACCAAAAGTAACTAGTAGTAACCAGTCCATATAAGTAACTAAAGTTTACATAACTAGTCAGGACATATGACAAGAAGGACAGAGGGCAGATGATACTACATACGGTAGATAACTACAGCATGGTATACGTACATAACAATCCATAAGTATTATTAATATAATATTAATGCATATTAAGACTTGGTATCACAGAACTAAGCGTATTATAGAAAGCAAATTCTGTGCAGCAAAACTAGTTTATTGTTATAATTTACCATAACTAAATTAAATGTCCTGGTATTTATTTTTTATACGGCCGTTTAGGAAAAAAATAGTAATTATAATAATACACCATTATTAGCGCAATCCAAGCATACGGTATTTGTACTGGCAACGCCTATGCTATTAGCACAGAAGTAGAAATCAAATTTTCTATTTGTATCTTAGAAATAAGTACAAATTAAAATTATTTGCTCATGAAAAGGAATGTAATATGGTTGGAGGTGTTTATTATAGTTAGTTTTCTAAGACAATTTACATTTTTACTTAGTAATTAAATTAATTAATTTGATTATTTCATTAATTAGAAGTGTCCGATATTAAGAATACTTTTCACAATTAAAAACATTGCACAAACTATGCAAATAATAAAATTATTTAATAATGTATCATGGTTAGTGAAGCGTTTATTTAATTGGTTGTTTCTCAAGAGAATTTTTTTACAGAACGATTTTATATTCATTATATCAATATTTCTTGAGGACTGATAAGGAATTGGCAGAAAATGATGAAAACTAAATGTGAATTCCCTATCTGTAGATAATAATAATAGTATATAATATACAGGGTGCTACAAATTCGAGATACGAGCATTGGTATCTGGGAAACCGTAACAGATACGAAGATGGTTAAATTGAGGCAAAGTTACGCCTTGGGCTGTTCACCATGATGTCATCAAAAAAGTTTTAAAAATTTCAAGGATTGCTGAGTTTTTTTGGAAAAAACGGATTTTTTTGAAAACTAATTTAATTTTTTCCTGTCGTTACTTTTCAGAAAATCAAACAACTAATAGCACGTTCTCATAGCCACTTTATTAGGGCTATCTGATAGTATTTTTAGATTTTCAAATTAGCTGATGATTTGTAAGATACAGAGGCCAACTTAGTTTTTTTAAATACGGACCTGCATTTTTTATTTCATATTTTCAAAGAATTCAGTCTCCTGAGTACAATCATATGCCACACTTTATACTTTTTTTTGTTTTGTATTTTAAATTATTTAATCTGATTATATTCATCGCAACGATATTGATCAGTGCTAATTAACATTGAATAAAGAAAATTGAGCCAATTGAAAGATGCAAATAAATAATATCCAGATCAACAATCTAAAGATATTATTTTTAACTTTTCTTATTGTGAAGTTGAAATTCTCATTGTACGATCTAATAATTTGCATAATATTTATCGTAGTTATTATGTATAAATTAACTTCTATAAACTAGTTTCTAATGCTTTACATAGTCTATATGTTCTCCCTAATGCACAAATTTATTTTTCGTTCAATTTTATTTATAGCTTTTCAATAGATCTTCTTATACTTCTGAATGCATTTTGTATTCTTTATTCTAACTGCCGAGATGTGTTGATTTCACTTTTTTGTAAAATTTGGACCTGTCGAATTACTTGACGTCATCAGACCCTCCAGATACCTCGCTAGCCATTATACTGCCCTACCATTTCCAATCCATCTTCCGGGGAATGATTTGATTGTTTATATTACATTTTATTTATATTATTTTTTATTATTTTATTGCATTTGATTTTCCGTATTCAACCCACGTCACTGTTAAGTTTGAAAGCTTATCAATATTGTTACAATGAATATATTAAATAATAAAAAAAATCGGTAAAAAAACTTTTAAGTTAAACGGTTTTATCTTATGTGCACTGAAAACTAGAAAATAATAATAACAATTAGGTATTTTGAACTTCTAGTTCAGAAATATTATAGTACTAGGCAGAATAGCTTTTAGGCATATTAGACTAAAATAAAAACGTGGTGCCCATTAACTATTGCTGTAATACTTTCTTCTATACTAAGTGTGGATTGCATCGACTTACTATAATCGTAACTGGAGATTTTGACAATCAATAACCAGCCGTGGCGGCTTCACCAGCAAACGCCGAGCTCATGATCTACCAAAGCATAAAGATATGCTTTGCCATAGGTAGGATTTCAGAGGGGCCCCACGTTTTTATTTTAGTCTAATATGCCTAAAAGCTCTTCTGCCTAGTACTAAAATATTTCTGAACTAGAAGTTCAAAATACCTAATTGTAATTATTATTTTCTAGTTTTCAGTGCACATAAGATAAAACCGTTTAATTTAAAAGTTTTTTTACCGATTTTTTATTTTCTAATTTTTAGTATTTAACGGAAATGCCTACCGAATATTCCTCATTCTATTTAATTCATTTAGCATCATTATTACATGGTTTTTTACCTGATAATTTATTACAATCTAATTCCTCAATACATAGCCCTTCCAGAGACTTGACTCGACTTAGAGCCACGTATGCTTGCCCTTCCTCAAACAATTTTGAGTCCAAATACACTACTGCATGGTCGACTGTGCTGCTCTGCATTTTATGGACGGTGGGCCCATGACAAAATTAAGGGTAACATCCTTCTTTCAGCCGTACCATAATTGAATTTTGCTGGAAATGGTATGGCTTTCGGGTGTATAACGTGTATGCCGTCTCTGCCAAATTCAATCCAAACTGATGGTACATCTGTTTCGTACATTTGGGTTCGACGGAACTGAGGCCAAACAATTTCTGTAATGTGGCCCATAGCACCATTTACCAATCCTTTTGTAACGTCAATGTTGGACCGCAACATTACTTTTGCTCCTACAAATATTTCAAGTACTGATTGTAAGCCTCCAGTCTTATTTATATCTGTTGGTATTATATGTGCTAAATTTAAATTATCTGTATTTCGTGTGGCGTCAATTAGTTGGTCCTGTGCTTTAATGGTATAAATTCGAGATCCCTTATTCCGGAACAGATTTAAAACAGCAGCGTTGTGTTAAATGCTAACAACTCTCTCTGTCTGTCGCGTTCTGATGCTAGCCTAGACTCATGACGCTCAGGTGTTTCTGACGCTAACAACTCTCTTTGTCTCTCTCGTTGTGATGCCAGCCTAGACTCATGACGCTCAGGTGTTTCTGCCGCTAACAACTCTCTCTGTCTGTCACGTTGTGATGCTAGCTTGGACTCATGACGCTCAGGTGTTTCTGACTCTACCAGCTGCCTTTGTCTCTCACGTTGTGCTATTAACCTGGCATCATGTTGCTCAGGTGTTTCTGTTGCTAACCGTTCTCTTCGTTTCTGTAGTCGACTATAGGTTTCATTTTTCACTTTCTTCTGCATCGTTTCGTTCTATACTTTTCTTTTTCGCCTTTTCGAGCCTTCTTTTCGTTGTGTAGCAGTTTTGTTTTTTTATTTTTGTTTGTTTTTTTATTTATTGTTTCCATGTTGTTCCCACGAGTAATGGACATTTTAACGGTCGACCCCCCCAGAGGTTCAGTAGAGGGCAAGGCTATAATATACAACAAGAGGCGCCCAATCTTGAGGGGAAAACGCTTGCGACATTACATTTTAACCACCCTAATGCCATACAGTCCTCAGCACGTTTTAACCTATTACCTTAACTTGGGTGGTAAAGCTACCGCTAACTACGTAGGTACATCTAATCACCTATTTTTTTTATCTGTCCTTCTAACGTCACACAATCTTGGACACAACTGTTCTGGACACGACTACTCATGCCCTCACCTAATACGCCATTTTGTAACGACGTCCATCTTGGATTTTAAATTTTGTCATATTATTATATTATTATTATTATTATTATATTTGTCATGTATTCTACTAGTGTAGCCCTTTCATTTGATACCCATATTGAGGGGGTTGTGGAAAAATATGAAATCCGCCATTTTGTACCGGCGGCCATCTTAGATTTACAATGTTATTGATATTACTATATTGTATTGTCATCGGAACTAAAGGTGTGTACCAAATTTCAGACCAATCTGACAACAGGAAGGTACTTAAATTTCAATTTTTAATTTTGACCCAAATAAACAAACAAATAAATAAATACCGTACGGGTCGAGCTAAATAAAGCCGTTTAAAAACCAGAGCTGGACTTGAAATTAGTTTAAATAAATTATGTCCAAATTTCCAAAACAAAAAAATATTGAGTGTGGCATATCATTGTTGTCAGGAGACAGGTTCTTTCAAAATCCGAAATAAAAAATGCAGATCCGTATTTAAAGAATTAAGTTGGCCTCTGTATCTCACAATGTATCAGCTGATTTGAATATCAAAAAATACTATCAGATAGCCCTAATAAAGTGGCTATGAAAATGTGCAATTAGTTTTTGATTTTCTAAAAAAGTATCGACAAGAAAAAATTAAATCGATTTTCAAAAATATCCGTTTTTTCCAAAAACTCAGCAATCCCTTGAAATTTTTAAACTTTTTTGATGCCATCTTGGTGAACATCCCAAAGGGCAACTTTGCCCCAATTTAACCATCTTCGTATCTATTACGGTTACCGAGTTACCAATGCTCGTACCTCGAATTTGTAGCACCCTGTATAGTAGTATATAATCGAGGACGCGATTTTTAAGCATTGTTGCTAACAACGGACATATTCATTTTTACGCTGAGCGTCTAAAAGCGCTTAGCGTAATGACGTTAATTTTCGTCTGACGCGTTTAGCGTCTTTAGTGATTGCGCTGAGCGCTTTGAAAACGGTTGCCTTAAAGGATCGTTTTGCTTGTCGAACTGTCAGTGAAAATCAAAAAAATTGTGATTTGGGGCGTTATCTTGCTCTTTAGTGAAAATTACTACTTCTTCTATAAATGCCTCAATAAGTAATTGGTAATTTACGACTTGGCAGCTATAACTATTGTTAAAAACATCGAAAATGCTGAGAAGACTCTTCAACACTTCCCTCGTATAATAAGAATAATGACATATCTATAGAAAAATAGCTTGACATAACTCAACAATAGGTTATGAAATTCACGTAACATTGACATTTTTCATTGTTATATTCGTCAGTTATCAACTTTTGACTATTAGCTACGTTAGAAATTGTGATGTTGCCAATATGTGCTCAACGCGTATCCAGAACACGATTCGCATGGCAACGAGAATACCAAAATCGACTGCCTTGCGTTTCGCTGATCGAATACTTGCGCTTACCGCTTTGAAAGCGTAACATTTTTATGTCAAAGTTACAGAATACAGGCCCAGGCAGACATATACCGGGTGTTGCATCGTCGGCGTCGTTGGGAACATAGGAAATCTCATGCAAAATTTGAACTGTCCAGATATTGGCTCCCCTATGGATTTTATAGCGAAGTCGTAAATAGACTTTTTAAAGGTCTACATTTTGTAAACACACATGCCAAATTTGAACAATTTTGGACAAGCCGATTTTAGGTAATTTGAGAAAAACTTAATCGATTTTTAAATTAAAACTGAATAGGTAAAAATGAAACACCACGTAAGTTAATTTTAATAAAATTTTAATATTCAGTACTAGTAATAATTTATTGTTATACTCATAAAGAAAAAGTGAACATGATAAAATACGCGGGAAATAGATTAGATAGTGTATCTGACATGTTTCGGTTAATTTTCCGTAAATATTAAAATTTTATTAAAATTACTTTTGACAATGACAAAATCATAGTTTGTAAACCTAAGGTATGTCAGTTTTTGACTAGTGTTTGATTGTTACCTGTTCGGTTTTAATATAAAAATCGATTAAGTTTTTCTCAAATTACCTAAAATCGACTTGTCCAAAATTGTTCAAATTTGGCATGTGTGTTTACCAAATGTAGACCTTTAAAAAGTCTATTTACGACTTCGCTATAAAATCCCTCCCCTATGGATTTTATAGCGAAGCCAATATCTGGACAGTTCAAATTTTGCATGGGATTTCCTATGTTCCCAACGACGATGCAACACCCGGTATTTACTTGGGCAGGGAATTAAACAGCCAGCTAGACCACTTTAAGAAAATCAGAGGAAGGATTAAAATAGCTAGGGCTGGTTTCCTCAATATGCGGAAGTTCTTGCGCCATCTGAGAATAGCTATACCAACGAGGCTAAGAACAATAAAATGTTGTACAGGGTGGTCCGAACTGTATTCGGGAAACTTCAGCAACATATTTTGCATATAAAAATAAGTAAAAAAGTTCGTATAAATGTACGTCCGAAAATGCTTAGTTTCCGAGATACAGGGTGTAGAAGTTTCATTTTTATTTCGATTTTTTCCAAATATTTTTTGAACTAACGTCAATATTTGGATCAAAATCGGTGTCTAGGAGTTTTTTGACATGAGAAATTTGATTTTGATGTCAATATGACTCCTACTTATAGAGGGCGCCACCTACATATTTTTAACCGAATTTGAAGAATAATAACTTCTTGTCCGTACCTGTATAAAAGTACTGAGTAAAAGAATATACATTTACGACGTTTTTTACGTAAAACAAGTCTCTTGGTAAAAATCGCTATGAGTAATGGTTCTCAAGATATTTTGAATCGAAATTATCAATACCTGTCATCATTCACATAAATTAAACATGATGTTGACTAAATAGTTATTAGACTGAAATCATAAATTTGAAATGTTTTTGTGCCAAAAGTTCAACAGAAACTGTTTCATCATCATTTTTTCGAAGGAAATTTTATGATTAATTAAAAAAAATAAAAAGCTCCAAAATTTAATATTTCAGTGAAATATTTTATCTACCCAACCCTTTTATTTTTTGTCAATGACATGTATTGACTATTACCATTCTAAATATCTTGAAAACGGTTGCTCGCAGCGATTTTTATCAAGAGACATTTTTTACGTGGAAAATCACGGAAATGTTTTTTTTTCACTTAGTAGTTTTATACAGGTACGGACGAGAGAAAAGTTATTACTCTTCAAAACAGTTAGAACACATGTAGGTGGCGCTCCCTACAAATAGGAGTCCTATTGATATCAAATTCAAATTTGTCATGTTAAAAAACTCCTAGTCACCAATTTTCATCCAAATATTTATGTTACTTCAAAAATTATTTGGAAAAAATCGAAATAAAAATGAAATTTCTACACCCTGTATCTCCGAAACTAAGCATTTTAGGACATACATTTATACGAACTTTTTTACCTATTTTTATCTGCAGAATATGCTGCCGAAGTTTCCGGAATACAATTCGGACCACCCTGTATATGGCCCCTGCTTCAATATGGATGCGAAACATGGACGCTAAAACAAGAAGACATCAAACGCCTTAATGCATTTGAAATGCGGATGTATCGTCGGATGCTGAGGAAAAGTTGGACCTCCAGAACAGCAAACTGTGAAGTTTTACACAGAATGAAAACTCGTGCACACCTAACAGGAACAATTAAAATCAACAAGACTTCCTACCTTGGGCACATAATGCGGCACTCAGAATATGAGGAAATACAGCTCATAATAGAAGGAAAAATCGATGGAAAACTTAGCATAAAGGAGGGCGCGCACTGAATGGGTAGCGGCGCGAGCGAGCGGCACGTAATTTTCAGCTTACGTTGAAATAAATGTAAGCCCGCGCACCGCATTAGATCGGTGCGCTTCGAGCTATCGGCGCCATTCGAGCTATCGGCGCCATCAGGCGAAATCAGAGAATGCATGGGAGGGGGACGAATAGTCTACGCCGAGCGACTATTTTTAGTGGAGCGGTTTTACATTAAACATGTCCGATAAATTATTAATCGAAAGTGTACGAGACCATATCATACTTAATATGCGGTTTTTTATAAAAAATTCTTAGAAGCACGTAACCTATATTGTTTACTACCCTTATTCAATAACTGAATTAGAAAACCTTCCGATTAAACCCATTTATTTCTCATATTTCATTATATCTCATTTCGTTTTGATTATCTCATATTATTATGGAAATCGAATTTAAATATCGTCAAAAAACTTATCATATTATTTAATTTTTGGTTTGTTTTGACGTTAGTAATAACAGCTGATAAATAGTCATCCTATGTCACAATGTCACTATGTGATCGCTTCGTACAAGGTACAAATAGAGAAAATAATATTTATGTTTGAATAAATATTTGTGCATATATCTAGTCCAGTTGGATGGGAAATGACGATTGATGACATTTCCTATATAAATTTACATATAAAATGGCACCGACCTTCATTTCATGGCCATGGCTGATGCTGTTCCTTTTCGATAATACGGTACTATAAAAACTATTTATATTTTTTCTTTTTTTCAATTTTCTTTGACTTTTTATTATATCTTAAGTTTTTTTAAAATCTTGGTTTTAAGTCAGTAGTGAATAAAACGAAACTTGTGTTTATTTTGTTTAACGATTGAAGCGTTTCGACCATTTTAATTCGGTCTTCTTCAGAATCTATAATATACAATACAATTTTATCACTAACAATGTGTTTAGTATATAATTTTTTCTTACCACAAACGTAGAAAATTATTTATACGTATATTACAGATTCTGAAGAAGACCGAATTAAAATTGGTCGAAACGTCAATCATTAAACAAAATGTAAACACAAGTTTCGTTTTATTTACTACTGACTTAAAACAAAGATTTTAAAAACTTAAAATAAAAGCTGTATATAAATGTTTGTAATGACACTTATTTAGATTAAAAAACTAAAAATAGAAGTTTTGACTATTTTTCATATCTAGCTTTGTTTTTAAAGAACAAATTAAACCCTGTTGAATGATACTAAATTTGTTAAAATCGGTCAAGCTAAGAGTCATGTAGTATATTTTATCCCCATCTTCCACTCTATTCACTAATTTTATGTGGTATGGTTTGGTAAGATCTAAATATATTAATGTGTGTTTGGTTAAGATCTAAATAATATTAATTTCCATCATAAAGCATAAAATATAAAAAGTTGCATAAAAATATATATAGTAATAACACTTTATAATTTTTTGAAATGCTGAATGCATTTGACTAAATTTGAATAAACTTCTCCTCGTCTATGCTCAAATTTATGCTGGTGACGTACTTTCGACCGTCGATCGTGCGATTCCAGTGCGCGGCTACAATCCACTTTCCGACCGGTCGTGCCGCTCGCTCTCGCCGATACCCCTTCAGTGCGCGCGGAGCTTACAAGGAGGAAAAAGAAATCATGGTTACGTACCATAAGAGATTGGACCTACACCGGCGGAAACATCCTTATTCACCAAGCTCTGAAGAGAGAGACATATGCCATATTAATCGCCAACCACAACAGAGAAGGCACCTATGAGGAGGAGGAGTGTGTTCAGTAATTAATATTATCAAGAAATTTTCAACGATAATTGATAATTGATTACAGTTGAGGGTTGGAACCTTTGGTGTTACACAGAAAAAAAAACTAAATCACCACAATACACCAAAACACTTTTACTTTTACACTGGACGCGCGTTTCGCTAACCATGTTAGCATCATCAGCAGATGATTATAAACTGAATAACTGAATATTTATAATTATAAGTAAAAGTGTTTTGGTGTATTGTGGTGATTTAGTTTTTTTTTGCAATTGATAATTGGCTTAATTATAAAAATTACTCTATTTTCGTATTGCGAAAAATCACTTACCTGCTCTTGTTATCCTTGCCACGTCAAACCTACTCGTATAATTGACTTTAAAATAATTTTCCACTATGGCTCTTTCAATTTTTCCTTCTCCATTAATGGGACTGAACAAGTACTCTGGATCAATGTTGTTGTGCATCCTTTGATATCCCGTCATTCCTAGAATGGTGATCATCACGGGGATTATGAGGAAGTAACCGGGATGTTTGCCCACCACAAGTCCCAGCTTGTAGAAGGATTTGTTGAGCAGTTCGTCTACGATTTTCAGGCCAATCATCTGAAAGAAAAACATTTTTTTAGATGTTTTACTTATTCTTTGTAATCCAAAATTGAAGAGAATACGTTGATATATAAATATTGACTTTTGACTTTTTGTTGAATAAAATAAATCATAAATAAATGCCTTTATTGCCAATTTTTTTTTGACAATTTGTAGACAAAGGTAAAATAAACAAACAAAAGAGAATACTAAACATTAGTAAGTATACAAATCCCAACTAGCAAATATAGTTCCCAGTCCTTTTAAAAATGTCACTGCCCCTAAAGTATAGTTCCTAGGCCCACTCTGCCACTTAAAATGTTACTCTATAAGGAATAGTCACTTTGAAGTATATTTCGAGAGTGACCGGTTAGTCCTTACCTACCATAAAAGTGGAAATTAATCAACCCGATTGCAAGTCGCAAACATGTAATTTAAAGAAGTGGCTGGAACTACCCGAATCTTCGAATATGACACCATAAAAGACCAACAACTTTATAGTAACTTTTCAAAGTAGGGGTTACCAACAAGTGCTACCATAATGCCTCCATTAAGTATTTGTTACTTTATAGTAATAATTTAAGTTACGGGGTAGTCGCGGCCACGACACCTAGTTACTTCTAATATATAGTAGCATTGAAAGTAGCAAAATGGTTACTGCTACCTTCCTATGTCACTATAAAGTAGCCGTCGCTTATCCATCCCAAGTAGCAAAAAGAAATTCTAAAAGGATTGAATTATTTTATAACAGTCGAATAGCGTTGTCTTAAGGACTGCTTGAGTTTATTAAGCGTTTGGTTTCGACCATTCTGTTTTTTAATTAAAGTTGTCATATTAAACTATTTTCTAGTGGTTTTTACAACGTATCCTATAATGC
>NW_022147288.1:61481-138101 GCF_002938485.1 Sitophilus oryzae | reverse complement strand
TAAAGAAAAAAAACTATTTAAATTCAACTATTCGAGAAAACTTTAGTTTTTTTAAAACAGATACGTCTACCAAAATCGTTGACGTTCTGTTAAAATTACATTATATCAAGTTAAACTTCAAAATTAACAATTAACTACCTAATAACAATTACTTAAGGTATAACCCAAGAAGGTAATTTTAAAGTAATTTATAAGGTAAAACCAAGAAGCCCCAAACTTTCTGTATGGTTATTTTTAATTTTTACGTATGTTATGTTTATTTATGTTATGTTCTTTAAAATCAAAGAAGCGATTGCCATACATCATACATTACTAACATCTACAGATGCATGAGCAATACATTTATTTTTATTAGATTGTATTAAAAATGCCTCTTTTATTTTTCTTTTTTTATCGCTTCTTTCATTATAATTTTGGCGTTATTAATGACGTAAAGAGATTCTTTCCGAAACGTTAAGCATTTTTTTGTTCGTTAGGCAAATTTATATATCTGTAAACCTAATTTCTGACAGGTAGTTTCCGTTTGGATTAACGGAGAAGTGTTTACAAAAAACTGTATTTAAACTATTGTATTTTGTAGCTTTTCTTGCAGAGAAAATATATTAATTAATATTAATAATAATAATAGCTCCCGTATATACCGTTTAATGCCTTGGGAATAGCAAGGTATAGCTAGCAATGCTAGAGTCGTTCGGTATACAAGGGAGGTAATGTGGCTAACACTACGCTTCAACCGCCTATTATTACCTCAGGATTATGAATCCCAAGTACTCATTTAAGGCTGAGCCGACCTAGGTACCCAAACTATTTTTATTTTTTTTAAATTCGTTGGTTGAAATGCCGGCTGTGGGATTCGAACCCACAACCTTTAGATTAGTAGATGAGAGCTGTACCTTGACGCCACCGGGCACCCAATTAATATTGATAATAATTGTTTAAAATACTACAATTTGTTTAATTATTAATATTGAAATGTTTCAATAATGATTAATTAAAAAATTATTAATCCCTGGGGGATAGTGGTCGAAAATGACTCAGTTTTAATACAATCAAAATCAAGGATAATTAAATAGGACTGGAAAGAAAATTAATAGAATATTTTCAACTCTTAAGAACAACAGCTTTGTCGTTTAGCTTATTTTTGGACTGTGTTTTGATTATATTTAAAATGTATTAATAATAATAATTTACTTTTTAAATTATTTTTTTTTAAATTGGTAGTGAAATAAAAAAAAATAAGTATAATACAATATTTCAAGTGGAATAATTCTATGTAAAAATTTGATTTCATTTGATATAATTTAATAATAAAGTAATTTTGGGTCAACCTATATAATCAAATATATTGACAGGAATTTCAATAGTTATGAACTGGAGAATGTTATCTAGAGAGATCAGAAGAGGACCACACCATAGATCCAAAAATATTGCAGGGGAACAGACCGATAGCCAGCTTAAAAGTCTAATTATTAAAAATACTTTAACAATTTTCACACCCCTCCCCCTACTTTCTTTCTTAACTACCCTCTTATGGATTTGATAGGAAATTTGAGGTAGGTTTCTTAAATGTATGTAAATTACTTTTAATACAATTTTGAAGTTGTACACAATACCTCTGATAGGATTTTTCAAGATAAGGTCAATACATGATACCTGGTTGGATTTTTCAAATGCAATTTTTACACCCCTCACCGCTACACCCTTTTACCACTACCCCATTATGGAATGGAAAAAAATTTCACGTATAGACCTAAGACCAGTTTATTATAATATCTGTTAGGTATACGCCTCTTCCCCTAGGAGATGCAAGACCTTGTCGTTGGTGGGGAAGCTCCTGGTCAGGTGCTGGGGGGAATCCCCTCTAGCACTTGGCTTGGTCTAAGAAGCATCTCACTCATCGTCTTGTCCCTGACTGTAGTGTCGTGGCCAGGGAATTGCACCAAGACATATAACGATACCGGGCGGGGCTACGGACAGCCTCAACCTTGGGGGCACCGGGGCACCCCATTGTATTTTACCCCTTACTTCTACATGCGGGCTCTGTAGAAGTGGACCGACTGTCCCTAGCGACTCATAGGAACACTATGAGATCTGGTAATAATAGTAATAAAAACATCACCGGTGAAGCTGTGGGGAAACCCCCTAGCGACACTGTAACAATAAAAGTTCCAAGGGGCCAAACCCAAAGAGAACTACAGGAGAGGTGGCTGACACTTGCGTGAGACCATCCTCCGCAAGTGGCATACAAGCTACCACCTCCTCCAAGCGTCGGGAGCCTACCTCCTACCTCTAAACCCAACAGGCGACACAAGCTACCGTTTCGTCTACCCGGCCTGGGTCGTAGCTCCTCGACTGTGAGGGACACGGGTCTCCGTAGGAAGTCTTGGGACTGTATGATGAGTTATAACTCAAGAAAGGGGGACACAATAGATCTCTAAGGTCGCAGAGATTAACCCCCCTCCCACTTATTCTAATTCTAATTCTAGGTATACGCTTATCTATACTAATATATAAAATCCTTAAGTGACTGACACACTGATTAATCACGATCCTGCTCAAACCACTCAACGTAAGAAGCTCAATTTTGGCATACAGGTTGATTCTAGGCTGTAGAGGTTCGATAAGAAGGGATTTTTCGAAATTCCAGTTCCAAGAGGGTGACACCACCCCTCAAATATTACAATATTTTTTATTTAAAAAACGGTCAAGTTTTCGAAAAAAACCCTTAAACACTTTTGTTTTTTTACATATTTTAAGATTTTTTAAAAATGTATACAGGGTGTTTTGAAAAATATGGTCCTGCTTAAAGCGCTTGACGTAAAAAGCTGATTTTTTGGAAAAGAGATTGACTTTAGGGTGTAGAGGTTCGATAAGAAGGGACTTTTCGAAACTCGAATTCTAAGGGGGTGAAACTATCCCTCAAATATTAAAATATTTTTTATTTAAATTCCGGTGAGTTTTTCGGAAAAACTCTTAAACACGTATATTTTATTTTGTTGTTTTACATATTTTAAGATTTTTTTTATAAATTTATACAGGGTGTTTCATAAAATATGACCATTGAGTAATCACGATTCTGCTTAAACTGCTTGACCTTTAAAGCTGATTTTTGGCAAACGGATTGACTGTGGGGTGTAGAGGTTCGATAAGGAGGGGTTTCTCGAATCTCAAATTCCAAGAAGGTGAAAACGCCTCTCAAATATTACAATATTTGTTATTTAAAAAACGGTTAGTCTTTCGGGAAAACGCTTGGACAAGCATAATTTATTTGGTTTTTTTACATATCTTGAAATTTTTTAAAAAATCATACAGGGTGTTCCAAAAAGTTGGGTAATTTCTTAACCACGATTCTGCTTAAACTGCTTGACGTAAAAAGCTTATTTTTGGCAAAAGGATTTTTTGAAAGTCAAATTCCAACGAGATGAAACTACCCCTCAAATATTACCAAGTTATATAATAATATCGCCATATTGTTTTTTCTCATGCTGCCATAAATATGAGAAAATTTTATCCAGTTTGTATGTTAATGGAAATTCTTGCTTTGCTTTATCATCACCATTACAAATGATTAATTCGACGCTTACGAAGTCGTTGGTACACGCTAGTTTATTTATAAAAGTGTTTATACCACTTTATTCACAACATTATTATTTCGATTAATTAGGTATTCATTGTTTCTACTTACGTCCTCCATAATGTAGTCCAAATTTAAAATATCGTTTTGAAGCATTCCGTCATCCACTTCACACAAAATGTCGTTATAAGTAAAATATTCGTTTTCGTAAATGACGGTCATGTTTTGTATTAGCTCGTCTAACATTCTAATTTCTTTCCAGACTTCGACTCTCAACATATTCTTGTTTCCATCTTTGGACGTGATAATAACTCTGCCAAATCTACCTGAAACAAAGAATGAGCATTATAGTAATATATAATTATGTATATAATTTTTTTTAGTTGTTTCTTGGGTGTTGTTTGTGGTTAAATAAAAACAATATTACTCATTAGAAATGTTAGATTTTAATATATTTTTAATGTATTTCTTAAATGTAAGTAATTCAGTTAATTAAAATAATGGTTTTTAATAATTTTTTGTTTGTCCGAACATTTAGTTGTTAGGGCTCGTATTCTTGGCTCTAGTTAATAGCAAAATGGTATTTTCTCCTTTTGAGATGCGCGATATGATAAAAATCTATTATAGTTGCAATCGAAATTCTCAAGTAGCAAGTCAACAGTATATGGAATTGTATCCGGAAAGACCACAGCCTCATTATAGCCGTTTCGCTATTTTAGACAATAATTTGTCTCTATATAACCAAGAAGAAAATATGGATCCCGTGTAACTACTGAAGAAGATCAACAGATTATTAATGAAGTTGGTTAATTTTTTATTTTTCTATCTTTTTCTACAATATACGTATTTCTCTTTAAGGTGGACAACAACCCCAGGAAATCAACTAGACAATTTGCTCATGAACTCAACAAACCCAGAAAACGTATACAAAATACTTTACATTCTCATGGATACAAAGCGTTTAAAATACACGTTAGACAGGCACTCAGGCCAGGAGATAATGAAAGGCGCCTGCAGTTTTGTGACTGGTTTGTTCAAAAAATAGATGAAAATGTAGATTTCCTTAATAATATAATATGGACGGACGAATGCATCTTCTCAACTAGCGGATTATTCAATAGAAACAATGAACATTATTGGTCTATTGATAATCCAAGGATAAACCAGCAGGTACGAATTCAAGGGAGAACTTCATTCAATGTATGGATTGGTATGTGGAGGAACACAATTATTGGACCTTTCATTTACGATGGGACGATATCTAAATTTGATTAGGAATGATGTCTTAGACGCTCTAGACAATCAACCTTTGGCGGTTTTGCAAGAAATATGGTGGCAGCAAGACGGAGCTCCTGCCCACAATGGAAGGGAATTGTACTACAGTACTTGAATACCGAGTATTGAAATTATCCTATTAAGCCCTTAAACTAGAAGAAAGTAGAAACCCCTTATAGGTTAAACCGAGCACGCAACGAAGATCGCCGCGCACAATAAGTAACGAAATTCCAAGTCAATCCCAAGTCTTCCAACCTGTACACAAAACAACGATTATAAAGTAACGATACTAAGTACCAAAGTGACGAGTAACTAATGTAACTAAAGTAACGAGTCCAAAGTCACGAGTCCAATTACCAAAAGTAACTAGTAGTAACGAGTCCATATAAGTAACTAAAGTTTACATCACTAGTCAGGACACATAACAAGAAGGACAGACGGCCGATGATACTACATACGGTAGATAACTACAGCATGGTATACGTACATAACAATCCATAAGTATTATTAATATAATATTAATGCATATTAAGACTTGGTATCACAGAACTAAGCGTATTATAGAAAGCAAATTCTGTGCAGCAAAACTAGTTTATTGTTATAGTTTACCATAACTAAATTAAATGTCCTGGTATTTATTTTTTATACGGCCGTTTAGGAAAAAAATAGTAATTATAATAATACACCATTATTAGCGCAATCCAAGCATACGGTATTTGTACTGGCAACGCCTATGCTATTAGCACAGAAGTAGAAATCAAATTTTCTATTTGTATCTTTGAAATAAGTACAAATTAAAATTATTTGCTCATGAAAAGGAATGTTATATGGTTGGAGGTGTTTATTATAGTTAGTTTTCTAAGACAATTTACATTTTTACTTAGTAATTAAATTAATTAATTTGATTATTTCATTAATTAGAAGTGTCCGATATTAAGAATACTTTTCACAATTAAAAACATTGCACAAACTATGCAAATAATAAAATTATTTAATAATGTATCATGGTTAGTGAAGCGTTTATTCAATTGGTTGTTTCTCAAGAGTATTTTTTTACAGAACGATTTTATATTCATTATATCAATATTTCTTGAGGACTGATAAGGAATTGGCAGAAAATGATGAAAACTAAATGTGAATTCCCTATCTGTAGATAATAATAATAGTACATAATATACAGGGTGCTACAAATTCGAGATACGAGCATTGGTATCTCGGAAACCGTAATAGATACGAAGATGGTTAAATTGGGGCAAAGTTGCGCCTTGGGCTGTTCACCATGCTGCCGTCCTAACAGAAAACGCAGTAACTCCAAAAATGGGATTTCGAGAAAAATAGGTTTTACTGTTTGTTTATTGTTAGTTACCGTTTTGATAAAAAATGATACTTTTTTTAAGGAATATTAAAATATAAGTATTTTTTTGTATAATTGCCTAATTTTTATCCTATTTAATGACTTTGATAAAAAATAATTTAATTAAATGCATTTTGGCTTAGCAGTTCAATTATGTTTATCTAGTCATTACTAAAGAATAATGCAGTAACTCAGGAATATTTGCCATTTTACTGCGTTTTTATCTAGTATTCTTTGATGTACCGCTATTATGATAAATGAGAAAAAAAGTCACTTTTTTAGCCTTTTTTGTAAAACTATACTATAATAATTTTAACTTTACTCCATAATTTGCTTTTTTAGTACCTTTATTTTCGGATTTCACTACTGGAAAGTCGAATACAAACAAACAAACAAACAACGCTTTATTGTGCAAAAAGCCAAAACAGCTTCATCGACAAAGCACTCACAAACAACAAAATCACAAAAAAATACAAACAACAAAAAATACACAATACAAATAATACAATTCAAAAAAATTTAAGTCTTTAAAATTACAAAAAGAATATACATGGACAATTTTAGAACAGTACACAGTAAATAGATATAATTTTAAAGTTATAAAATATTAAATACTTGATCTTTGACCAGTGTGTGAGATGATCAAAATTTTAAAATTCAAAATTGTTCATAATTAAACATCAACAAAAAGTCCTTTACCGCATATTGGGCTCTCTCCAGTAGGTATGATTTTAGAGCTTTGCGAAATGCGGGAAAGAATGAAAGCGATTTGATATTCAAAGGCAGATGATTGTACATTATTTTGGCATTGTACAGTATTGAACCTTTAACTAGTTCTGAGCTCGGATAGTTATCTAAGTGGATAGTTATGAGATGGCCTTTCGGGAATAGCAGATATGTGCTTGCGGATTAAGCAAACGGATTCAAAAATGAATAAAGAAGGAAGAGTCAGTATTTTCAAATTTTTAAAGAAATTCTGGCAGTGAGTTCTACTGTTTAGTCCCAATAAATATCGAACTGCTCTCTTTTGAAGTATGAAAACACGATCAAATTTTGTTGCGCAGCAAGTACCCCAGAATGGAAGGGCATAACGAAGATGTGACTCAAAAAGGGCATAATAGGCTATTCTAATAAATATGTATAACAATAAAAAAATAAGACCCAAACCACAGGTAATTTATATGCAGAAAAAATTATATTATTATACATATACTTAAAACGAAAAAGTAAATTTAATAAGTAATACATATTATAGCAATAACAATTAAAAATTATTCAAAAGAAGTATTTAAATCATTGACGTTATCAGTAACATCGTTGTCATTCCAAAACTGCCTTCTTTCTTCTGTCATAAGAGGGCATAATTTTTTTATTATACCCTCCTTTTTTTTTCTTTATTTATTCCTCTCGGATTTGTTCGAGGAATTGTTTTCTGTATTCCGTCCCTTTCAGACTTAACCTTCAAAAACTTTAAAATTCTTGGAGTGGTTGAATCATAATTGGTAAAATATTGTAACCAATTGTTTCCCGGCTGTGCAAACACCATTGTTATTTCGGACAAATATGGTCGCGGCTCGGTTTTTTTATTTTGTTTTGGGAACTATGATCAAGCCAATCGTAGAAGTGTCCGATTTCCATTTCAATTGCCGTTACTCTTCCCGAATTGGCCTTTTTTTTTGTACGGCATTACTAAAATCTTTAAAATCGCATACGCTACCATTATATTTCATAGAAAGTTCCACCTGATGGTGGAAACTATCCGCGCTCATGTACGTATGCGCGGGCTCGAAATATTTGACCCATATTTCCTTTGCTTGTATGTCTGTACTGTTTACCATATAGATCAGAAAGGAAAAAAAGACCAATTTTTATTTTGAGCGGAACAGTTATCCAGCCATAACATAATTTTTGCGAAATCCCGATTTTCCAGGAAGAAGGAGTGGACGGTACTTATATTATCTTCCTTTTTTCTTCCAGCAACACCTTCATGCCAAACAGCAGCTACTGGTTTTACACCAACTTGTTTTTTCCCGACAGGAACAAAGGATTAAGGAATATAATTATTATACGTATAATTATTATACATGGTGTAAATAAGGCCACTTTATATTGGTCTAACCTTGGGAGCATAATGACCTTTTGCAAATCTGCCGAGTAGCAGACTTCATCATTACATCTTTCTTTTTCGGCTTCTTCTCTACACATTTTTCTTGATTTTGCAGCTTTTTTATATGTACGCTGTAAGTGTTACACGTCTCACATTCCAGATCTATATTTTCTTTCGAGTGACAATGATTTTCAAATACCGTGCAGCATTCACACTCTTCATGCCCTAGTTATGTAGAGGATATATTTTTAGCC
This sequence comes from Sitophilus oryzae, assembly GCF_002938485.1. Taxonomy (NCBI): domain Eukaryota; kingdom Metazoa; phylum Arthropoda; class Insecta; order Coleoptera; family Curculionidae; genus Sitophilus; species Sitophilus oryzae. The sequence continues at coordinate 129,537 of NW_022147288.1, read as the reverse complement.
TTAACTGCTAATCTGTACAACTCGTAAGAGCACGTAAAGGTTGGATGTTTGCTCCGGAAATGTTTATACATTAACGTCATCGATATATCACTTGGTAAACATTTCTTATTCGGGGCGCTCCCTGCGATAATGCGACACTGAGGGATGAAAGATTTTGATATGCTGGACCAAGGAAAACTTACTGCAGTCCTAATTGGCAACCTGTGATGTGTCGCGGTGTTTGTACAATGTCATACATTCGTAATTTTAATGGTATCTATTGTGGAGATACTGCATTATGATTTAGCATACCGATTTTGCTGCGTTTTTTCTAAGTAACAAGTGACATTTAGGTTAACATATACAAACATAGATTGCTGTAATTTATGACTTATTGCGTTGCATTCTAGTACAACAAAGTTACTGCATTTCAGGTTAGAAATATGTAACGTAGTTTTATGGCAATACAAATTATTGAAACAGTATATTTTAGAATACTGCAGTTCTCTTTAGGAGTTATATTTGCTGCATTTCTCAATAGTAATTACATGACGTGTCAGAGTTACTGCAATTTTATTTTTCAAATTTTGGGGGAAAAATTTTTTTTTTCGAAAAATCTGAGATAGCAGATTGATAGAAAAGATGTTAAAGAGTACAAATCTACCAAAATCTCAAAATCTCTTAAATTCGAGTTGCTGCGTTTTCTGTTAGGACGGCAGCATGATGCAAAAAGTTTTAAAAATTTCAAGGATTGCTGAGTTTTTTGGAAAAAACGGATTTTTTTGAAAACTAATTTTATTTTTTCCTGTCGTTACTTTTTAGAAAATCAAAAAATTAATTGCACATTCTCATAGCCACTTTATTAGGGCTATCTGATAGTATATTTAGATTTTCAAATTAGCTGATAATTTGTAAGATACAGAGGCCAACTTAATTTTTTTAAATACGGACCTGCATTTTTTATTTCAGATTTTGAAAGAACTCATCATATGCCACACTTTATACTTTTTTTTGTTTTGTCTTTTAAATTATTTAATCTGATTATATTCATCGCAACGATATTGATCAGTGCTAATTAACATTGAATAAACAAAATTGAGCCAATTGAAAGATATTATTTTTAACTTTTCTTATTGTGAATTTGAAATTCTCATTGTACGATTTAATAATTTGCATAATATTAATCTTTAGTTAGTAGAGTTATTATGTATAAATTAACTTCTATAAACTAGTTTCTAATGCTTTACATAGTCTATATGTTCTCCCTAATGCACGAATTTATTTTTCGTTCAATTTTATTTATAGCTTTTCAATAGATCTTCTTATACTTCTGAATGCATTTTGTATTCTTTATTGTAACTGCCGAGATGTGTCGATTTCACTTTTTTGTAAAATTTGGACCTGTCGAATTACTTGACGTCATCAGACGGTCCAGGTACCTGGCTAGCCATTATACTGCTCTACCATTTCCAATCCATCTTCCGAGGAATAATTTGATTGTTTATATTACATTTTGTTTATATTATTTTTTATTATTTTATTGCATTTGATTTTCCGTATTCAACCCACGTCACTGTTAAGTTTGAAAGCTTATCAATATTGTAACAATGAATATATTAAATAATAAAAAACAGAGCCGGACTTGAAATTAGTTTAAATAAATTGTGTCCAAATTTCCAAAACAAAAAAATATTAAGTGTGGCATATCATTGTACTCGGGAGACCGAGTTCTTTCAAAATCCGAAATAAAAAATGCAGATCCGTATTTAAAGAATTAAGTTGGCCTCTGTATCTCACAATGTATCAGCTGATTTGAATATCAAAAAATACTATCAGATAGCCCTAATAAAGTGGCTATGAAAATGTGCAATTAGTTTTTTGATTTTCTAAAAAGTATCGACAAGAAAAAATTAAATTGATTTTCAAAAATATCCGTTTTTTTCCAAAAAACTCATCAATCCTTGAAATTTTTAAAACTTTTTTGATGCCATCTTGGTGAACATCCCAAAGGGCAACTTTGCCCCAATTTAACCATCTTCGTATCTATTACGGTTACCGAGTTACCAATGCTCGTACCTCGAATTTGTAGCACCCTGTATACTAGTATATAATCGAGGACGCGATTTTTAAGCATTGTTGCTAACCACGGACATATTCATTTTTACGCTGAGCGTCTAAAAGCGCTTAGCGTACATGACGTTAATTTTCGCTGAGCGCGCAATTAAACAACGATTTCGGTATTCTCGTCTGACGCGTTTAGCGTCTTTAATGATTGCGCTGAGCGCTTTGAAAACGGTTGCCTTAAAGGATCGTTTTGCTTATCGAACTGTCAGTGAAAATCAAAAAAATTGTGATTTGGGGCGTTATCTTGCTCTTTAGTGAAAATTACTACTTCTTCTATAAATGCCTCAATAAGTAATTGGTAATTTACGACTTGGCAGCTATAACTATTGTTAAAAACATCGAAAATGCTGAGAAGACTCTTCAACACTTCCCTCGTATAATAAGAATAATGACATATCCATAGAAAAATAGCTTGACATAACTCAACAATAGGTTATGAAATTCACGTAACATTGACATTTTTCATTGTTATATTCGTCAGTTATCAACTTTTGACTATTAGCTACATTAGAAATTGTGATGTTGCCAATATGTGCTCAACGCGTATCCAGAACACGATTCGCATGGCAACGAGAATACCAAAATCGACTGCCTTGCGTTTCGCTGATCGAATACTTGCGCTCACCGCTTTGAAAGCGTAACGTTTTTATGTCAAAGTTACAGAATACAGGCCCAGGCAGACATATACCGGGTGTTGCATCGTCGGCGTCGTTGGGAACATAGGAAATCTCATGCAAAATTTGAACTGTCGAGATATTGGCTCCCCTATGGATTTTATAGCGAAGTCGTAAATAGACTTTTTAAAGGTCTACATTTGGTAAACACACATGCCAAATTTGAACAATTTTGGACAAACCGATTTTAGGTAATTTGAGAAAAACTTAATCGATTTTTAAATTAAAACTGAATAGGTAACAATCAAACACCAGCCAAAAAGCGACATTTCTTAAGTTGTCAGCATCATTTTCAAACGTAACTTAATTTTAATAAAATTTTAATATTCAGTACTAGTAGTAATTTATTGTTATACACATAAAGACATAAAGAAAAAGTGAACATGATAAAATACGCGGGAAATAGATTAGACATCTGACATGTTTCGGTTAATTTCCCCTAAATATTAAAACTTTATTAAAATTACTTTTGACAATGACAAAATCATAGTTTGTAAACCTAAGGTATATCAGTTTTTGACTGGTGTTAGATTGTTACCTGTTCGGTTTTAATATAAAAATCGATTAAGTTTTTCTCAAATTACCTAAAATCGACTTGTCCAAAATTGTTCAAATTTGGCATGTGTGTTTACCAAATGTAGACCTTTAAAAAGTCTATTTACGACTTCGCTATAAAATCCATAGGGGAGCCAATATTTGGACAGTTCAAATTTTGCATGGGATTTCCTATGTTCCCAACGACGATGCAACACCCGGTATTTACTTGGGCAGGGAATTAAACAGCCAGCTAGACCACTTTAAGAAAATCAGAGGAACGATTAAAATAGCTAGGGCTGGTTTCCTCAATATGCGGAAGTTCTCGCGCCATCCGAGAATAGCTATACCAACGAGGCTAAGAATAATAAAATGTTATATATCGCCCCTGCTTCAATATGGATGCGAAACATGGACGCTAAAACAAGAAGACATCAAATGCCTTAATGCATTTGAAACGTGGATGTATCGTCGGATGCTAAGGATAAGTTGGACCTCCAGAACAGCAAACTGTGAAGTTTTAAACAGAATGAAAACTCGTGCACACCTAACAGGAACAATTAAAATCAACAAAACTTCCTACCTTGGGCACATAATGCGGCACTCAGAATATGAGGAAATACAGCTCATAATAGAAGGAAAAATCGATGGAAAACTTAGCATAAGGAGGAAAAAGAAATCATGGCTATGTAACATAAGAGATTGGACCTACACCGACGGAAACATCATTATTCACCAAGAGAGAGAGTCATATGCCATATTAATCGTCAACCACAACAGAGAAGGCACCTATGAGGAGGAGGAGTGTGTTCAGTAATTAATATTATCAAGAAATTTTCAACGATAATTGACAATTGGCATAATTATAAAAATTACTCTATTTTCGTATTGCGAAAAATCACTTACCTGCTCTTGTTATCCTTGCCACGTCAAACCTACTCGTATAATTGACTTTAAAATAATTTTCCACTATGGCTCTTTCAATTTTTCCTTCTCCATTAATGGGACTGAACAAGTACTCTGGATCAATGTTGTTGTGTACCCTTTGATATCCCGTCATTCCGAGAATGGTGATCATCACGGGGATTATGAGGAAGTAACCGGGATGTTTGCCCACCACAAGTCCCAGCTTGTAGAAGGATTTGTTGAGCAGTTCGTCTACGATTTTCAGGCCAATCATCTGAAAGAAAAAGAAAATTTTTAGATGTTTTACTTATTCTTTGTAATCCAAATTTGAAGAGAATACGTTGATATATAAATATTGACTTTTGACTTTTTGTTGAATAAAATAAATCATAAATAAATGCCTTTATTGCCAATTTTTTTTTGATAATTTGTAGACAAAGGTAAAATAAACAAACAAAAGAGAATACTAAACATTAGTAAGTATACAAATCCCAACTAGCAAATATTCCCAGTCCTTTTTAAAATGTCACTGCCCCTAAAGTATAGTTCCTAGGCCCACTCTGCCACTTAAAATGTTACTCTATAAGGAATAGTCACTTTGAAGTATATTTCGAGAGTGACCGGTTAGTCCCTACATACCATAAAAGTGGAAAATAAACACCCCGATTGCAAGTCGCAAACATGTAATTTAAAGAAGTGGCTGCAACTACCCGAATCTTCGAATATGACACCATAAAAGACCAACAACTTTATAGTAACTTTTCAAAGTAGGGGTTACCAACAAGTGCTACCATAATGCCTCCATTAAGTTTTTGTTACTTTATAGTAATAATTTAAGTTACGGGGTAGTCGCGGCCACGACACCTAGTTACTTCTAATATATAGTAGCATTGAAAGTAGCAAAATGGTTACTGCTACCTTCCTATGTCACTATAAAGTAGCCGTCGCTTATCCATCCGAAGTAGCAAAAAGAAATTCTAAAAGGATTGAATTATTTTATAACAGTCGAATAGCGTTGTCTTAAGGACTGCTTGAGTTTATTAAGCGTTTGGTTTCGACCATTCTGTTTTTTAATTAAAGTTATATATTAAACTATTTTCTAGTGGTTTTTACAACGTATCCTATAACGCATTGAACGATAATTTCTTTTAGTATGATATAACACTTAATAAGACAATGCTATATGATAACAAACATACTATATTATTAGACTCTTATACCCACCATGTAAGAGTTCTATAATATTCATATAACTAGTAGTCACAAGATCATATAATAGTTACTTAAACTTGTCTTATTAAAGTTGTATTGCGTTGTATGATAGAATGTTTTATTGCGTTAAACTACGGTGCTGTATACAACACCAGTTATATAGCCTTATATAATAAAATTGTGATTAACAAAATAAATTCGCTGTAATATCTGTATTATAAAACTGGTAATGTATAATATAATCTCATTTTAAATTAAATGGTATACCTAGTTATTTATTTTGTTATCGTTGTTGTTGCAAAAGTAATATCTACGTACGAGTATAATCAATCACAACTATTCACAACAACTGGACAAAGTTGGAAAAAAGTTAACAAACGCAGTGGTAGTTATAAAGAGCATGTAAGAAAAAACTCCTTGAAATTACGGCAAATAATCCCGAGAATTCCCTGGGTTCCCAAAAGCCAAAATCCCTCGGGTTGTCTGGCTTCTTCAAAGCATTGTTGCCACGTTGATGTAAAAGTTTTACTGTAGTAATGTTTGTAATGTTTGTATTTTTCCAAGTCTTTAGGTTGCCGCTCACTGGTCGGCAGGGTTCGGAAGTAGTTAACTAAGACGTAATTTACCTGATTAACTACGTGTAGTTTTTCTTCAAAAACTACGTCTTTTCCCGTTCATTAACTACATGAAAACTACGTTAATAAACTATGTATTGATATTATGAATATTTTTGCTTTGTATGGGGTGTAATAGAGATAATATGATGTAAATATTATATTTAAAGCCATATTTCTCTGTTTTCTTAAATACATTATGTGTTTTAAAGCTTCCAACTTATTATAACCTCACCTCAAACCTTTGACATTTGAAAGTTACATACATAGATTACATAAACTACACCCTCTACATAAACTACATTAACTACATGTGATGTAGTTTATGAAGTTTTAAAAGTAACATGTAGTTTTCCGAACCCTGCTCGTCGGGCACGCATGAAATGCATTGCGTGCATGAATCCATGAAAATCTGATCATGTTTGTTAGTTTAAATACTAATCAAATGAGATTTGGCAACATCTATTTATCACAAATCTCAATATGTCCAAAATCGTTCTATAGGCGCCTGGAAATTTGCGTAATGATAGATATTTATCTTATACCGTTTTATTTTTACAACAAAGACTTATTTAAGGGATTCATTTATAATAAAATGGTTGCATTATAATTCGCCATCTTTAAGGCAGAATTTTTGTATGGCCTATGGCCGCCATTATATGAAGCAAAATTAAAAACATCAAAATAAATTGTAAAATGTTATTTTTGAGAACTATTTTGTGATAAGATTCCCATATAACAGTAATAAAGTGTTTAATTATTTTAAAAACAAGAATTTTTGAAAATTTTATTTTATTTTATTTAAAATTATACGTAAACCTTAATCGAAATTAAAGCGCTTTAATTTTTTGCCAAATACATACCTATAATCTACCAGTAAAATTTTCGGCGCAACAAAAATTGTCCCTACTTTTCAAACCCTATTGATGATTTTTTGTATAATATATTTATTGTACCTTCTGGCTCTACCCGCCATTTTCATTGTCGAGTAAAGTCTCCTTTTTAACAATCCACATCCTCTAGATTCATTTTACGACACGCTTCAAATATAATTTGCTCCTAATATTCTTCTGTAAAAAAATAAAATACACTTTTACCTCGCTAAATGATCAAATGTTTTTATTGTTCTGTTTCTTAGATGTGACCACGTAATACACAATAAAACAATTTTTATAATAGTTATATAACGCTGTGTAAAATAGTTGCATAAGAGTTGTATACCCTTTTTATAGAACTTCTATACTACTAAACGGTTGTATAAAAATGGGCCTTTTTTGGTTGTAAAGCTATCATATTACGGTCTTATAGCACGTTATATGAATTGAGGTATCCTATAAAAATGATCACATAGCTGTTTATATAGCCTTTATAAAATAAAATTTGTTACTTGGGATTGCCACTAAAAAGTCACGGGGGTCAAAAACGGCTACTTTATAGTGACCAACCCTAATAAATGTAATTTCCTCAGATAACATCGTGTACTGCTCTATTTTAGTGTTTTCTTTTATTCTTTTACTTGCTTTTAAGCTTTATTAAAATTTTGTAAAATCCCTAAGGTGAATAAAAAGAAATTTAAATATTCTAGTACTTTCTACCGAAGAATTAAACAGAAGGAATAACTGCGAGCCGATGCATCAACATCAGAAACAAAAACTACATCTTTCTATAATTCTATTGATGAACATCATAAATCAGCTAGTGACTGAGACATTTTTGAAGCTGTTTCTGCAGATGAGTGTAGTGTTAGTTCATCTGAAACTGAATCTCAGAGGAGAACTAATTTGAGAACCAACTATATAAAACAAGAGCTAAAAGAGTGGGCGTTAAAATACTCTATACCTCATGTAGCTCTGAATAATATAGAAACACAAATAATAGAAAATGCACAATCAGTAAAAAATAACTTCAAAGGACAAGGCGGAACGTTACAGTGGCACCATTGGAATGTATAGTCGCCACCACCGCGATCGGTGTAGCAGTAGCTCTGAATAATATAGAAACACTAATAATAGAAAATGCACAATAAGTAACAAATAACTTCAAAGGACAAGGCGGAACGTTATAGTGGCACCAATGGAATGTATAGTCGCCACCACCGCGATCGGTGTAGCAGTAGCTCTGAATAATATAAAAACACTAATAATAGAAAATGCACAATAAGTAAGTGCAAATAATCTAATAATTTGAAATATTTTGAGTGGCGCTCGAAAATTTTGTTATATAAACTCACTATTTTATTCAGTAAAGTTGATTGCGTTCTCGAATTTACCTAAAAAAGGCGTTAAAATCGCACGATAAATAACAAATAACGAAAAAATATAATGGCTTCCATAATTATTTTCCAGCATGACATTTATTTTTATGAAATGAGAAATTGCATGAAGAGGTCGCTGCGAATAAAGTTCAATAGTTTAACGAAAGTTCCACATGTCGGTGGCTAACACTTGGCTGCCACGGACAGAAATGTGAAATGGCCTTTCTTGAGAAGCTGATACTGATATTCTTGGAAGAACAATCAGTTACACTAAATTACAAGCAAAGTTCGTCCCATATATAATATTCACAAATGGTCGTTTATAATACGCTATGCATAAATATCTACACAAATATAATGTAACCAGTCTGTTACAGAAACTGGTCAAATATGGTATTAGATTTAATAATAATATGACTTTACAGGGGTTTTAGTATTAGATTGCAAACATAAATTTTAAAATGTTTGTTATAACATACAAGTGTCATCCCTTGGTTAGTAATTCAAAAGCTTAGTGATACAATTAGACTAGAATATCTTGTATAGCTCACTACGATGTTGAGGAATTGTTAGTTTTACTTTTTGGCGCATATTTATGTTATAGACATCAGTTAAAAATCATATTTCATTTTATAGGTATGGAGTGATTTTAGTAGTAAGAATAGACAAGGCCCATGGAGATATTGCCTATCAAGAAATCTAACCATTTCAAATAATGCAAAGTATAACTTACTGGTTGATTTTTATTTTCCTATAATTATCCACTTCTTACTGCAGCTTGTACCACTCTGTATAATAATTTTTAACCCTTTTCTGTTAGGAATGACAATATATATAAAATATCAGTAAAAAATCCAGATTAATTGATATTCATAACCATAACAAAATCAAGTTCGTAGAAAAAACCAAAAGTTTATTACAACGAAAATAAAATATCGAAGAAATTGGCGCAAGGTACTCATATCAAATATAGGTCTAACCATTGTAATCTCGTCAATTTGAATTCAACCAGTGTCCTTTTCATTGACGAAAGAGCGAATTTTAAACGCCTGAGCTGATTTTTAATCCAACTGGTACATCGTGCGTGTAATTTTGTTTACCAAATTGCTTCCAGACGTCACAAAACGATGTAATAATATTTCGGCTTACTTTCAGATTTGTTTTATATGAACGTGGATGGTTAATGAGTTATGTCATTAGATGTTATCTATATCAAAATTACGTGAATACTTCCTCAATAATATGATAGATTAGATCTATATAATGTAAATAAATGTTACGGAATGCACATAACATCAGTACTAGAAATTAGAAACCAGAACAATTTCTGAAAAAAGTTTAGATCCAAAGTACAAAAAATATAAAAATGGTTAAATATGATGTACAAAATTAAATGAAAATGCGCTGCCATTATAGATTTATAACGATTTGTACTTATAGATAGATAGATAGATAGATAGATAAATCTTTATTAGTTCCAAGTAATATAATTACATAAATTGACCCTAGATGGGCAATTTTATTTTATAAAGGCTGTATAAACAGCTATGTGATAATTTTTATAGGATACCTCAATTCATATAACGTGCTATATGACCGTAATATGATAGCTTTACAACCAAAAAAGGCCCATTTTTATACAACCGTTTAGTAGTATAGAAGTTCTATAAAAAGGGTATACAACTCTAATGCAACTATTTTACACAGCTTTATATGACTATTATAAAACTAGTTTTATTGTGTATTACGTGGTCACATCTAAGAAACAGAACAATAAAAACATTTGATCTTTTAACGAGATACAAGAGTATTTTATTTTCTACCGAAGAATATTAGGAGCAAATTATATATTAAGCGTGTCGTAAAATGAATCTAGAGGATGTGGATTGTTAAAAAGGAGACCTCACTCGACAATGAAAATGGCGGGTAGAGCCAGAAGGTACAACAAATATGTAATATAAAAAATCATTAATAGGGTTTGAAAAGTAGCGACAATTTTTGTTGCGCCGAAAATTTTACTGGTAGTTTATAGGTATGTATTTGGCAAAAAATTAAAGCGCTTTAATTTGGATTAAGGTTTACATATAAATTTAAACAATAAAATAAAATAAAATTTTCAAAAATTTGCTTTTAATTTAATTAAACACTTTATTACTGTATGTGGGAATCTTATCACAAAATAATTTCTCAAAAATAACATTTTACAATTTATTTTGATGTTTTTAATTCAAGCTTCATATAATGGCGGCTATAGGCCATACAAAATTCTGCCTTAAACATGGCGAATTATAATGCAACCATTTTATTATAAATGAATCCCTTAAATAAGTCTTTGTTGTAAAATAAAACGGTATAGGATAAATATCTATCATTACGCAGAATTTCCAGGCACTATAGAACTCTTTTGGACATATTGAGATTTGTGACAAATAGATGTTGCCAAATCTCATTTGATTAGTATTTAAACTAACAACAAACATGATCGCGTTTTCATGGATTCATGCACGCAATGCATTTCATGCGTACCCGACGAGTGAGCGGCAACCTAAGGACTTGGAAATACAATAAAACAATACAAACATTACTACAGTAAAACTTTTACATCAACGTGGCAACAATGCTTTGAAGAAGCCAGACAACCCGAGAGATTTTGGCTTTTGAGAACCCAGGGAATTCTCGGGATTATTTGCCGCAATTTCGAGGAGTTTTTTCTTACATGCTCTTTATAACTACCACTGCGTTTGTTAACATTTTTTCCAACTTTTGTCCAGAATTCATAATAGCTGTGATTGATTATACTCGTACGTAGATATTACTTTTGCAATAACAATAACAAAATAAATAACTAGGTATACCATTTAATTTAAAATGAGGTTATATTATACATTACCAGTTTTATAATGCAGATATTACAGCGAATTTATTTTGTTAATCACATTTATCATATAAGGCTATATAACTGGTGTTGTATACAAAGCACCGTAGTTTAACGCAATAAAACATTCTATCATACAACGTAATACAACTTTAATAAGACAAGTTTAAGTAACTATTATATGATCTTGTGACTACTAGTTACATGAATATTATAGAACTCCTTGGCATGAGTGGGTATAAGAGTCTAATAAAATAATATGTTTGTTATCATATAGCATTGTCTTATTAAGTATCATACTAAAAAGAAATTATCGTTTAATGCGTTATAGATACGTTGTAAAAACCACTAAAAATAGTTTAATATGACAACTTTTATTAAAAAACAGAATGGTCGAAACCAAACGCTTAATAAAATCAAGCAGTCCTTAAGACAACGCTACTCGACTGTTATAAAATAATTCAATCCTTTTAGAATTTCTTTTTGCTACTTGGGTGCCAAATAAACTTTTAGTCTCATGATTAATAAGCTTGACCGGCACAGTGTTGCCCACTTTTATATATTTTTTTTTAATCAAATTATTTCAGGAAACGAAAATAAATTAATTATAAATATATAAACAGTTATTATGAAAAAGAAAGAAATAGTGAGGGAAATGTATAAAAAAAAAGAAAAAAATTAAACGGCTCAGCCCTCAACAACTCTCAACTATTCCTTTCTTGTTCATATTGGTACCACGGCTAAGGGTATTGCGGTGGGTTGCTGTTGGCTACCTCCGCGGCTGTTCTGGACGAAGCCCACAATCCTGGGCCACTCTGCTTATGGGCTGCAAATTGGGGCTTTAGGCTCCCGTTTGCTCCTTTTTATTTTTTATTTTCCATCATTGATTTTCGTTTCTTCATCATTTTTTCCATCTCCTGGTTTGCTTCCTGGTTTTTTGTGTTTTGGGATCGGTTTCATCGCTTCCTGATTCCTTACCGTACTGATGAGGCCTGAAGGCAGTAACATCAGTGTACACTAGGGTAGGTGTGTTTGTATGAGTGTGCGTGTCTGCACTGGTGTACATTGGCGTAACTACAGTGGTGTCCGGGGGTGCCGCCCCCCCCAGGTACTGCTGGGCACCCCCCAGAGAAATCCTGAATTATGACTCTTGGCTACGTATTAATTTTTATTTGCTTGTGATGCAGTAAAAATGACGTTTTCTAGTTTTGTTTAATTAATATTATTTTGTTGTGTTCAAAAATCTGTTAATTTTTATTATTTTAGAAAATTTGTAGGTATTTAAATAATCTACGGGAACACGGTTTGATAACCAAGTCTATGAAATTTATTGATAGAGAAATTCATGTAAACGTTTTATTCAAAAAATGTGTTTTTTTATTTTTCATTTTTAAAAAATTAAAAGCCTTAGGCACAACAGGGTGGTCCAAATTGTATTCGGGAAACTTCAGCAGCATACTCTGCAGATAAAAATAAGTAAAAACATTCGTATAAATGTATGTCTTAAAATGCTTCCTTTCGGAAATACAGGGTGTAGAAGTTTCGTTTTTATTTCGGGGTTTCTGCAAATAATTTCTTTTTCCAAACAATTACAACTAACGTCGATATTTGTGTGAAAATTGGTTTTTGGGAGTTTTTTGACATGATAAATTTGATTTCGATGTGAATATAGCTCTTACTTATAAGGGGCGCTATCTACATTTTTTGTAAGGGATTTGAAGAGAAATAAATTTTCGTCCGTACCTAATAAAACTACTGAATAAAAAAATATACATTTCCGTAATTTTCTACGCAAAAAATGTCACTTGGTACAAATCGTTATGGGCAACCGTTATCGAGACATTCGTTTCTAGATATTTTTTTAAGAAAAAATTCTTAATATTTTTTTTTCATCACAGTAAACTATTTAATATACTGATACTTACAGAATTTCTAACTTTCATTGTCTTTTAATTTAATTTTATCTAACTTTATCTCACAGTTTTTTTCTGGTGTTCAGCATCTGAAGGAAAACCATATGTTTAAATGCAAGAATTAGCAATAAGTAGACCATGGTAAATGAATGTATCTAGTAAAAAATAATCACATATGGTATATATTATCGGATCCTACTCTAATGAATAATCTTGCGACAATATAGGAATTGTGCCCTCATTATTGATGCGACGTGACTCAGTTAAATCCTCATTCATTTGGTTTTAAAGAACATTCAAAAATTAATAAAAAAGACAAATAATAACTGTAAGTTCATTAAAATATAGTACAGTTTGGAATGTTATTTTCTCTCATTGTTTTACATACAATAATCGTTTAAGCAACACTAAATAAACTTTAATAATTGAAGGTTTGTATCGTATATGAAAGAAAAGAAAACGTGGGTGAAAAATATCCTAATTTTTAAAAGAAAAAGTTTCTTTAGAAAGTAGGTGAGACCGCATCACAATTCTCTTTTTTAATCTAGGTATTTGGGTTGTCATCTCGAGCAATCTACATATCGCCTTCGATATAACCAACAACATAACAATAGCACAAAAGAAGTAAATAAATATTTATAGAAATTATTAAGGAGCAGAGGATAAATCATAATTTAAATTATTTATAATAACTCTTTGGCAAACTGAATGAGTCTGCTCTTGAAATTTAATGTATACAGACGAAAAAGTAATTGTTAAATTCCTCTGACATAAAAACTTGATTCCGCTAGAGATTTAGCGTTGTTGGATAATTATAAGAGAAAGTGTTTTAGTAACACGTAGTGGAAGATATCATTAAGTGTGCGCAACTACTGGTTACGCCGCGCCGGTAGAGTAAGTCAGTGGGTCTTGAATGTAGACCAGAAATGATATTATGTTTTTGTGCTGGTTCTTGTAAACAGTATTTACTAAATAATTATTAATAAATTAATATATTAATTTCAAGAATTGAATTTGATTAATAAATACGTATATAGATCATGCCAAGTAAAATTTTAGTCACGTGATTAAACTTGACCGGCATAGCTAGCGTTGCCCACTTTTACATATTTTTTTTTAATCAAAATATTTGAGGAAACAAAAATAAATTAATTATAAATATATAAACAGTAGTTATTACACATCCCGGAAAAGTCTAGGGATATTACAATTTTATCCAGCCATCGTCAGTAATTTTATTATTTGCATTTCTGATATAATAAAATTAAAATAAACAAATAGTTTACAGGACGTACTGGAAATAAAAATGCAAAATTTACCGAATTTTTCAAATTTACCTTGATTTTTATTGAACTCAAAAAATTACACACATTTTTTTTAATTCTAAACTCTGAATTAAAAAAAAGATAAAACCATTTTTACTTAATAAAGGGTATGGCCTCCTCTACTGTTCATTACAGCCCTACATCGTCTCTCCATGCTCCTGATCAGGTTGTCGATCTCTTCTTGAGGTATAGCCTGCCAGGGCCCGAACCAGATCCCTACGAGTTTCACGAGGCATACCCATTCCCAAAATTCTTCTTTGGACCGCGTCCCATACATGCTCGATGGGGTTGAGGTCAGGAGATTGTGCCGGCCAGGGTAAGATGTTTAATTGATGAGCATTGATTAACTCACTTACCACTCTGGCTGTATGAGGCCGTGCATTGTCATGCATGAGAATGAAGTTTCTCCCAAAATCATTGGCATATGGTAACACGACAGGCTCAAGAATTAAATCACGATATGTGATTCCTGTTAGAAACCTTTCAAGAAAAACGAGATCGTTTTTTCGGCGTAATTGGACTCCTCCCCAGACCATAACTGTTCCACCTTGATAAGGGTGCACTTCCTGAACATGATCCAACCGAATAAGATTTCCCAGTTCTCTCCATACCCTAAGCCTTCTCGAATCCGGATGAATTCCAAAGCGTGACTCATCCGTGAAGAGAACATTGGCCCATTGTTCATTCGACCACTGAACATGATCTTGAGCCCACAAATATCGTACCTCTCGATTTCCTCTCGTTAAGGGTTGAGCTCTCCAGGGGCGTCTGCTTCTTAAGTTGACCTATCTTAATCTATTGCGAACATTACATTATGTGTTTCCTGGAGAATTAAACTAAGCTGTGGTGCTGTAAGAGTCGGTCGGCGTCGAGCATTTAATTGTAAAAAATGATCTTGCTGAGGGGTAGTAATGCGATTTCGCCCTGTGTGCCTTTCAACAACATCACCACTTTCACAGTAGCGTGCACTTAATCGCGATATTACACTTTGCGTTGTATTTAATGCTCTAGCTACGTCGATTTGCGCATTCCAGCTTCGAGCATACCCATACCCGTCTCTGTTAAGATGTCTACGCTCCATAATGTCGTTTAATACTAAACAGAGTTATTTGAATGAATTCTGGTCAGTTATCTTAAAAACATAGCCAGTACTAGGTGCTTTTTATACATTTGACAAAAAATGCACAAACACTTCTGCAAATATCCCAAATTTAGAAATAACTAGTGTGACTACTTCGTTTCAATCGAAGTAGAAAGAATCGGCCTACAAATATGTGGTTGTTTATTCAAAACATTTATTTTTAACTTTAATAAAATGATATCCCTAGATTTTTCCGGTGTGTGTATTTACATCAACAAAACACATCTCCTTAACAGCACTTAAGGGACATAAAGGGCCATTCCTACCGCTTTCCCGATCAAAATATTCTAATAAGGTTGCGATGAGTTTTTTGCAACGGCTATTAAGCTATCTTGTACACTTCGCACTGAAGGAGGCTCTAAAAAGAACAATATTCGACTGCAAGGTCTGCTAGTAAACATTTTTAAACTTAAAGTATTACAGCACAAAATTAAACAAAACCAAAAACTCGTAATACAATACTAAAGTGTTAAAACGAATGACAGTGTCAGTAAATATATAAATAAATGTGGCAACTTGATATTTTTTACAGTAGAGTTATCACCTGAATCGCCAGCGAGATGTTTAAATTCCAGTTAGTCAGCCCGGCGCCGAATATATCCATGGTTGACAAAGATGAATTTAAAAATTGCGCCCTCGATTACATAACTAAGAGTTTAATTGGTATCGCTTATATATAACGTTACCACTAGTGTAACTTCTTAACTAGTTTTACAGGGTTAATAAAAAACTTTAAACGAAGAATTTTTTTTTATTGGGAACCACAATAAATAATCCTTATAAGAATGATTGGCTTATTCATGTAATAATATAATAATACTTCTTTATTGCTATTAAGTTACAAAATTACAAAAACGATCATGAGGAAGCGAGGAACGTCATAAAAGAAAAAACAGCACTTTTGAATATAAAAAATATAGAAAAAAAACAATAAAAAAATATATAAACCATTAAAAAGAAAATCTAGGAACTAGTGGGCTTGCAGTCGGAAGGGTTTGAAATAGAATTAATACACTTTGTTAATTGTCAAGCTTTCGGAATTTATTTATTCCAAGAAAGAAATGGAAATGGTTGCTGTTGGCTACCTCCGCGGCTGTTCTGGACGAAGCCCGCAATCCTGGGCGACTCTGGTTCTTGGCTGCAAATTGGAGCTTTAGGCTCCCGTTTTCTCCTTTTATTTTCCATCATTTGTTTTCGTTTCTTCATATTTTTTTCCATCTCCTGGGTTGCACACGGTGCCTCGTTGCACCGTTTATTTCCTAGTTTTTTGTGTTTTGGGATCGGTTTCATCGCTTCCTGATTCCTTACCGTACTGATGAAGCCTGAAGGCAGTTACATCAGTGTACACTAGTATAGGTGTGGTTGTGTGAATGTGTGAGTGTGCGTCCTGCACTGGTGCACACTGGTGTATACGGTTACGAGTTGTTGAGGGCTAAGCCGTTTAATCTTTTTCTTCTTTTTTATTTATTCCATCCTCAGGACATCAGCGTGGTAAAAAAGACCTTCCTAAAAACTACATTAAATTAATTAATTAAAATACTTTTATAAACGTCTTTTTTACCACGTTGATGTCCTGAGGATGGAATAAATAAATTCCGAAAGCTTGACAATTAACAAAGTGTATTAATTCTAGTTCAAACCCTTCCGACTGCAACCCCACTAGTTCCTAGATTTTCTTTCTCACTAGTCAGTCGATACTACTGTCGGCTTAAATCATTAAAATTATATATAAATCTTAATTTAATCAAACAACACTTACACGTTTTTACATTTAAAATCTAGAAAAGATCAAACAGCACTAAAAGCGACCATCCAAGTTGTAAGAGTGCCTAGAGAAGCTGAACAAATTTGGCAAAGAAAATGAAGTCCTCCTACACTGGGTGCCCGCCCACCAAGGGATAGAAGGCAATGAAAAAGCAAACGATCCAGCTAGAAAAGGAGCGAACACTCCACTAACTGGACCAGGATCGTTTTGCTTTATCAACTTAAAGCGGAACTGAAGAATCTGGAAGACTCCATCCGTAACCTGGAATGAGAATTCTCCAACGGTCTAATACACTCGAAAAAGTTGCTCAGAATAATCAAATATTTTCCTTGATTTAAGTTAAAACAATATTCGTATTGTCATGGGTTTTCTAACAGGACACTGTCTCCTCAACGAACACGTTATAACTCAAGAACGTAACTCGTTATAACTCACGTAACTCGTTATAACTCAAGAACACACAATAGAAGTGTAAGGTCGCAGATAGGTCGGTGCTACATTTTAGAAACTGGGTTAGAAATACTGATCAAAAACCTATTTTAATATGTTCTTAACTAAACATTAACCCATATCTCCAAAAAATCCTATATGGGTATTTCACTAAACAGAGATATAAACCACATAAAAAATACATTAATAAAAAACGACTGTCCACCATATTTTATTGACAAAATTAAACGAAATACAAACCCCAAATCATAGACACAATGATAACAATACACAATATATACAACTTACAATTCCATACATACGAGGCGTTTCGGAAAAGAAATAAGAAGGATAGGAAAACAATATAACATAAGAACATCTTTCAAAACACAAAATACACTTAGATCCATTTTATCACATACTAAACCAATGAATACAGAACAACAAACAAAAAATGTAATATACAAAATACCATGTGAATGCGATAAATTTTACATTGGTGAAATATCTAGACCCTTAAATGTTCGAATTAAAGAACATAAAGATTATTTAAGAAAGGGAGATTTTCACAGATCTAAGATTTGTCAGCATTCATGGGACACAGGGCACAGAATAAATTTTAATAACGTCAAAGTTATAATGAAAGAAGCGATAGCCTCTAAAAGAAAAATAAAAGAGGCTTTTTAATACAATCTAATAAAAATAAATGTATTGCTCACTCATCTGTAGATGTTTGATTTTAAAGAACATAACATAAATAAACATAACATACGTAAAAATTAAAAATAATCATACAGAAAGTTGTTTTTTTTTTTGGTTTTACCTTATTAAGTAATTGTTATCAGGTAGTAATTGTTAGTTTTGAAGTTTAACTTGATATAATGTCAATTTAACAGAACGTCAACAGTTTTTGTAGACGTATCTGTTATAAAAAACTAAAGTGTTCTCAAATAGTTGAATTTAAATATTTTAAATAGTTTTTTTTCTTTATTCTTTGTATTTTTTTGCTTCCGACGACGGAAAGAGATAAACTTTCCGAAACGTTAAGCATTTTTTTTGTTAGTTAAGCAAATTTGTATATCTTTAAACCTAACTTCTGACAAGTAGTTTCCGTTTGAGATTAACACAGAAACGTTTACATAAAATAACTATTTTATTTTGTACATTTTCTTGCAGTGGCAAAATACCTATATAGAGTTTTTTGGAGAGATGAATCCGCCACATAGGTATAGACATTTTTTATTAACCCATATCATTCATTGTTTTATTTGTAAAATTGTAATTATCTAAAATATGTTGGTATTGAGCAAAAGTAGATGGAACACAAATGAGATATTTCTGGCAAAATTGTGAATATGAATGAAAAATAAAAGAATATAAGGAGTGTATGTTTCTTCACTTAATATATGTATTCAAAAATTATTTAATTTGAAGTCCATCGTGAGTCTCGAAACCCAACCTCATCGACCAAATATTATTATAATTACCCAATCAGAAAACTATTACATTAAAGTTTTTATTTGGGCTCATTAATTTTTTTGTAATAGACGAGAAAGCAATGAATACCAAAATTTTTACGCCAAATTGCTATTGGGTAACGGTTTAACCCAAATATTAAATTCCGTAATTAACTGACATGCATGTTTTCATGCTCTGCGACTATCTGTTTTCTTTTTTCGTATGTACTATCGAAAAGTAAAGTGAAATTTATTGTTTATTATTAATTGTAAAAAATGTAATTATTTTTCTTTTACTGTAAGTACCAAATGATAAAAAACTGCATCAAATTGGCTTGCATATGATCATCAATGGTATTCTGGATATAATTTTATAAGTAGGTAAAATGATAGCGATTATCATTTCCAAGTTAAAATAATATATTAAACGAGTTTCGAAAATGACGTTTTGCACACGAGTTCGACAGTTTGTTAGCTCGAGCCGCAGTCAAGAGCCACAAGTCGAACGAGTGTACAAAGAAGTTTTCGAACGAGTTTTTTACGCTATTTTTTCTACGACTACAAATTAGCAGCAGACTCACTCAGTTTTTGCCAGTTTTGTGAAATAATTTGCGATGTAATGATGACACTTTTCTGCCGGCGGCATTGCGTTTGGCGTTTCAGCTAAACATTGGAGGTTGCTAAATCCTTAGCACACAACAGTTTGCAAAACGCCAATTTCAGATCGAGTTTTCCGTCTGTCAAACTGCATTTTCTAGGCTAGTAGAAAAAATATATTTTAATCTTACTACATCTGGTAATTTTAGAATTACAATTAGATATACCTGGTAATTTTAAAATATTTTTATGATATCTTTATGAACTCAATCTCCATATTAGCCTTGTTATTATGGTCAATATCAATTTTTAATTCTCTAATATGAATGTATGATTATTATATTATATTTTATACATCCATAAAAAAACCGTAAACTATCGAATGCTATCTAGATTATTATTATTATAATCATTTGTGCATCTGATTTCTACAGGGTGAGTCTTAAATACGTGCAAATATTTTCAGCGCTAGTAGATTTCGATAAAAGGAACATATTTTCCCTTCACCATTTTTCAGATAACTCCAAAATAACCGAGCTATTTTATTTTACTTTGAAAATTTCCAGTTTTATATGTCTATGGTTTAATACTCAAAATATACACTTTTATGCAAATGCCTAATAATGTTAACGCCCCTTAAATTTCGAGATCCTTAAAACATCGAGATACAGAATTTAGATCTTGGTTTACCGATTTTATTCCAATCATTAAGGAAAAGTTTTGGTCTGGTTTTGGTCAGTATGGCAGATGGAAGGAGGTAACTCGTACAAATGGAAAAAATTATGCAGAATTTATATATCATAGGAAAAAATTATGCAAAAATTAAATCATATGGTTTAGATCATTAAAAGATTTTCCCAGAAAAATACTAACATCTTTCTTCAGGTTAAGAAGTAGGCATTGTCTAATTTCGTCTCATTTACATCGTATAAGTGTAAATGCAGATTCCTTTTGTATTTTTGGACAAATTGGAGCTTTAAAGCATATGTTTTGAATGCAATAAATTTCCTGCTTTAGTAAATAGACCATATCAATCACTTACTACCTTTTGTTATCGTTATTAAATTTGATCTTTTTCACAGGATCTTCCTTTGGTAACAATTTGTTCAACTGTCGGGGTATGGGATTTCCCATTTCCCAGACTCGCTTCTATGACGATCCTCATCTGTCATCAAAGAAGCTCTGAATGGTAGATAGTTAATTATATTACCCGACCGGATAGCCCTGGCAGCTGTGGCCATTAAACCAAAATAATATTACTACATCTATATCTCTGACTACTACCCTTGTTTATAAAAATAATATATACAAGGCTACTACTAACCAACAATTTCTTGTGTTACCCCAGTGCAGTTATGACATTCGCCATGTTGAAATTGCAAAAATTTTTAGAAAGCTGCGACCATTGAAAATAGTTAGCCTTAGTAACCCTTATTAGCATACTAAAAGTCCCCATTTGTCCGATGTGTGCGTCATCAAAAAAAATCGGCTGCCATCTTGAATTTTGGTACTTTTTGGGAAAAAATGTAAATAACTCGAAAACGGTTTGTTATAGCGAAAAACTTCAAGAGGTAAAAATTAAAGAGAATAAAAACTCTATTAGAATCAATAAAAATTGTTTATTATCCTAACGCAATGACGCACAAAAAATTTTGAAAATCCAGCAAATTTTAAAAGGAATCACCGAAATGCAAATTACTAATTTTTTAAGCTTAGTAACAAATAACATGGATATTTAGCATCAATTCAACTGAAATACAATCCTTGTGACATTTTCAAGAAATATTTTTCATTGGTGGGTTAATAATATTTCAACATTAACAAAAATTGTAAAAGCTATCTTTTACTAAATACATGTGTACTAATAATGTGCGAAAGCAGTATCCACCTTGTCCCGGTCGGGGCTATTTGCACTTAAACCTAGGTCTTATTGTTACCATTTTGTAAACAACTTGTTTTTAAAAATACAGCGACAGTTTGAAAAATTAGGCTACATGTTGGAAGAAAAAAATAAAATATAATGTAAACTGGCGACTTTCAAAACGTTGCAAAAAGATCCTCATCTGCGACAAATTACATTCGTTTTTTTTAGATCTTGCAGCACAAAAATCTTAGCTAGTCGAAGCTGGAAATACATTCATATTTTCATTATATGGTCGACATAGGCTAGCAAAAGATTTAGATCAGTTGAGGTATTTTAAATACAAAGCCCTTACATCTCGTCAGGTACTTATGTAAAAATTTTGAACGCAGCTGAAAATCATTATTATAGGACCTATTTATAAATGCAGTATTGGCTAAATAACGGAGAAGAGGCAACAGTATGTGGATGGAGTGAAAAACGGATACCTTAGTTCCAAAAACAATGTCAAACGCAGTGGCACCAGAATTTGTATTGAAAATGATTTACTAATTAATTGCAAATCTGGATGTAATAAACTATGTACCACTGCGATAAAAAAAAAGTAGTACAAGAATTAGTAGTCCCAGATGGAACTCCTGGTCTATAACGATATTTGAATTATATTGATTTTTTTTTTTGATTTAGCCAACACTGTTTTTTTGTTTATTCCTAATGCATCTGCAATGTCCCTTATGGGAACCCCATCCCTTAATCGCGTAAATATAATCGATTTTTGCTCTGAAGTTACAGGCATTTTTTAAAAATTACGTGACACTGACACAAGAATATAGACCAGCAGATTAAATCATATTTTGTTGTAATATTTTTTTAATCGCAATGGTACATGTTTAAAATCCAATATGCCATGTTCGTGCTTGTGTGGTAACTATAATGGTATTTCTTGCGAGAACAAACAAATATCGATCGATGAAGAACAAATCGAATAAAATTGTAAAGTTCATTTTTTTCTAGAGATGACAGTTTGAAAAGTTAGGTTACCAGTTGGTAACACATTTTTATTAAAATGGTCATAATTTGAATTATTGTTATTCGATTTGTAGGGGTATGAATGTATTTATCATAATGAAAAAGTGTTAAGATCTTAAATTAAGATAGTAGATGATATTTATGTCAAAAAGACATTCGTTTATTACATTTTATTTTTTTCTTCCAACCTGTAGCCTAATTTTTCAAACTGTCACTGTATTTTTAAAAGCAAGTTGTTTACAAAATGGTAACAAAAAGACCTTGGTTTAAGTGCAAATAGCCCCGACCGGAACAAGTTGGAGGCTGCTTTCGCACATTATTACATGTATTTAGTAAAGGATAGCTTTGACAATTTTTGTTAATTTTGAAATATTATTAAACCACCAATAGATATTTCTTGAAAATGTTACAAGGACTGTATTTTAGTTGAATTGATGCTAAATATCCATGTTATTTGTTAATAAGCTTAAAAGAATAGTAATTAATTTGCATTTCGGTGATTCCTTTTAAAAATTGCTCGATTTTCAAAAAATTTTTGTACGTCACTGCTTTAGGATAAAAAAAAAACCAACACTTTATTGTACAAAAAGCCAAAACAGCTTCATCGACAAAGCAAAACAAAAAAAGCACAAAAACAAATATACAAATAATACAAAAAATGTCATACAATACAAATCAATTAAAAAAAAATTCCGTCATAAAATTACAAATAAAACATATATGGACATTGCAGAACACAGGCGTATCTAGAAAATGTTACAAAAGGAAAACTGTAAATGGATAAAATCATGTTATAATAACATAAAATCAAGAGTTATAAAATATTAAATACTAGACCTTTAACCAGTGTGTGAGATGATCAAAATATTAAAATTAAAATTCTAAATTGTTCATGATTAAACATCAACAAAAAAGTCGTTTACCGCATATAGGGCTCTCTCCAGTAAGTATGATTTCAGAGCTTTGCGAAATGCGGGAAAGAATGAAAGTGACTTGATATTCGAAGGCAAATGATTGTACATTTTCTTGGCATTGTACAGTATTGAGCCCTTAACTAGTTCTGAGCTCGGGGTTGGCAGATAAATATCGTGCTCCGCATTCCTAAGTGGATAGTTGTGAGAAGGCCTTTCCGGAATAGAGAATATGTGCTTGCGGATTAAGCAAACGGATTCAAAAATGAATAAGGAAGGAAGAGTCAGTATTTTGAAATTTTTAAAGAAATTCTGGCAGTGAGTTCTACTGTTTAGTCCCAATAAGTATCGAACTGCTCTCTTTTGAAGTTTGAAAATACGATCAAATTTTGTCGCGCAGCAAGTACCCCAGAATGGAAGGGCATAACGAAGATGCGACTCAAAAAGGGCATAATAGACCATTCTAGAGGTTGATGAGTTAAGTTCCTTAGACACTGATCTTAGCGCAAAACAGGCAGAGCTTAGTTTCTTTGATAAGGCTTCGATGTGCAAGTCCCATTTTAAAGAGTTGTCCACAACAAGTCCTAAGAATCTCACAGAGTCCACGACGTCAATAGTGGTGTTATTGAGTACAAAAGGTTGTATAGTACTTTTATATGACAAAACTTTAGTTTTTGAAAGGTTGAGGCATTGGAGAATCGCACCAAGATTTAATGGTTCGTAAGTCACTGGATATAGTATCATATAGTGCCGTAACATCTGGGCCGCTCCAAGTGAAACTAGTATCGTCCGCAAAGAGGCAGATTTTACCGCTAATGTCTAGATTTGCAATGTCGTTGATAAACACCACAAATAAAATAGGGCCAAGTACTGAACCCTGAGGGACACCACATTCTATAGGCTTACAAGAAGACATAGACGTATCAATCCTCACAAACTGCCTTCTGTTGCCAAGATACGACTTAAGCCATTCGAGCGGCACTCTCCTGAATCCATAGTTTTGCAATTTGTTAATTAAGATATTATGATTTACACAGTCGAAAGCCTTAGAGAAATCACAGAAAATTGTAGCTGTAGAGTGATGGTTATTCTAATAATAATAAACTATTCTTTATTGATTCTGATAGAGTTTTTTATTCTCTTTAATTTTTACCTCTTGAAGTTTTTCGCTATAACGCACCGTTTTCGAGTTATTTACATTTTTTCCCAAAAAGTACCAAAATTCAAGATGGCGGCCGATTTTTTTTTGATGACGCACACATCGGACAAATGGGGACTTTTAGTATGTTAATAAGGGTTACTAAGGCTAACTATTTTCAATGATCGCAGCTTTCTAAAAATTTTTGCAAATTCAAAATTATTTGCACTGGCCTATGTAGTCTGTGGTCTGTTCTTGTTTAAATGTTTTGTTCATTATTCATTATTTATAGTGCTTTACAGTAATGTTATTAAATTATACGAATATTCTCCTTGATTATATTGGTTTGAAAAAAAATGGTTAAACCTGGTATGCTGTCATCCAATGAAAATGCGAGTTACTAACTCTAATAATTCTAATTTTTAGCTGGCAAATGAGCTAGCAAAGGGGTAAATCTACTCCGAATGAGGTAGCTGTGGCAATACTACTGCCGCTACCACTTTTCCTCTCGCTGGCTCGTGCGTCACGGCTGTCTCACGGCCGTCATTCAAGGCCGTGTGTCACAAATAAAAAGTACTATTAAAAAATTCCGTTTATAATAAAAAATGAAAATGCATTGTTCACTTAGATTTTAATTAGTAACACGTTTGAAATATAAACAAGAATTCATTTTGGTTTTGTTCCAAATGGAAATAGTTATGGCACTCATAAAGCATATTTGGTGTTGATTAGGCCATTAACTTGGTTTTTCCAATGTCATATTGTTTTTAATACCAGAACAACATTAGCATTTATTAATATTAACGTACCTACAGTATAGCCGTTGATCTATTATTATTATACCTCCCATAACAATGAAAATAAAAGTGAAATACTTTTATAATCATAATTCCCATCATGACTTTAATGACCATCTTCTTATATATCATTCAAAGTCGTTTAATTAGGGTCCTAAAATTTATTTTGCAAAACAAACTTCCCTATGAAATAAAGAATTATTATACAGGGTGGTTTATCACAGCTTAACAATTCAAACTGTCTTGAGACCAACACTAGATATTAATATTTCTGACAGAAAATATTTACCTTCGTATATTTTTTTGAATTGAAAGGAAAACTGAAGAACTAAAAAAGCTTTTTTTATAAAACTCCACTGCGTAAAATTCAAATGGAAACAGAGGCTTGTCAGTGACTTTTTACTCGTAAAAGAAATTTGTTTACAACCCACACAAGGTGCTTACAACCCACACAAGAAAAATAAACTGTTTACAGATTAAATTCTATTTAATACGGCACGTATTTTCATATCTAAAACTTGATAATATAAGCTACAACTTAACTCTAATATTACCTCGTATACAAAGAAATAATGAAAACCATGTAAAGGCTTTGTTTCAAATAATCTTTTATTAATAAGTACAACTAATTCAGCAACACGACTGTTTTTAACACAATATTTTTCACAGCTGTGTTCTAAAATCATACCCTAATGAAATTAATAGAATTTCGGACTTTCATTTCCTTTAAGTATTTACTTTTTGTAGATTGTATGGGAGATGGGAGGGGGGAGATAATCGCCGCGACCTTATAGATCTATTATGTCCCCATTTTTTGAGTTAAAACTCATCATACAGTCTCAGGGTTTTGACAAAAACCAGTATTGGGACGGTTTTACAGAGGCAGGATCTTACTTAGGATAATTGACCGAAGACTTCAGAGGTACTTGACGCCTGAAATACCTCCTGAACAAGCCGGATTAGTGAAAGGAAGAGGCACAAGAGATCAAATATTTAACATACGCCAACTCATAGAGAAATCTCGAGAATTTAGCTCGCCTATATTCTTGACTGCAAGAAGACTACAAGAAGGCTTTCGATTGTGTGAGGTGGAAAAACCTATATGGAGGGTTCTGAGTGAAATGAGAGTTCCGAATCATCTAGTGGCTCTTATTAACAATTTATATGACAATAATACTGCAATTGTCAACCTAGATTACAGTTGATTAGACTAGATTTTGCCACGCCCACTCGGTGCCCACTGAGCGAGTATATAAACGCTCAACTTGTAGATTGTACTTTAGTTTATAATCATCTGCTGATGATGCTAACATGGTTAGCGAAACGCGCGTCCAGTGTAAAAGTAAAAGTGTTTTGGTGTATTGTGGTGATTTAGTGTTTTTATTTTGCAACCTAGATAACAAAACGTCAAAACCTTTCAAACCTAGAAAAGGGGTACGCCAGGGCTGTATACTGTCATCCAGATTGTTTAATGCCTATGGCGAATACATCATGAGACGTGCTTTGGAGGGCGAGGAAGGAGGAATCCTAGTCAACGGTAAAATCCTAAACAACCTCAGGTACGCGGACGATACCACCCTGATGGCGAAAAGTGAAGAAGAAATGGCCCGGTTGTTGGAAAGAGTTACCATCGAAAGCAATAATCTTGGTCTAGAAATAAATACTGATAAAACCAACTCATGCTGATTGATAGAAGTGGTGCAGTTCGATTACACAACCTCCCCCCTAATATAGAAAGAGTAGATCAATTTATATACTTAGGGTCTTTAATAACAAATAATGGGGGTTGTGAAGCAGAAATAAGAAGGCGTATAGCAATGGCAAAGACGGCTATGATGAGCCTAAGAAAAATATGGGCAGATAGGAACTTAACTAAAAACACCAAAAAGACACTTGTTCGATCTTTGGTGTTCTCCATATTCCTATACCATGGACTGTAAAAAGCGCTGATAGACGCCGTATAGATGCATTTGAGATGTGGTGCTGGAGGAGAATGCTCCCTATCCCATGGACAGTTCGAAGAACGAACCAGTCAATTCTCGATGAACTCAGCATCACAGATCGATTATCCACCATCTGCCGTAGACGCATCCTGCAATATTTCGGTCATATCACTCACAGAGGTGAAGACAACCTTGAAAAAATCATGGTACAAGGACATAGCCATAATGTCACGATTCTTCAGACATGAAGAAACGACGACGAAGAAGAAGAAGGCCAGAGGCTAGTTCTCCATCTCCTATATCAGTAATAACAAAATTTATGGCACAAATGGTTGTGGTCTCGGCGCACTCAGTGATGGTGTTTCCCCATTTTCCTCACAGAATCTGCACTCGCTGTGGTTTCTTAGCATCAATCTTCTTCTTAGTCATCCATTTACTCTGTTTTCCATGTTTGTCGGTCCATTGCTTCAGTTAGTAGAGTTTGTAGTGGTGTATTGGTAATTATCTTAACTTGATCTACCCATCTAACAGGTGATCTGCCTCTCGGTCGTTTTCCTTCTACTTTTCCATGTACTATTCATTTTTCTAGGATGTCTCCCTCGCGCTTTGTAGTGTGTACAAAGTATTTCAGTATTCGTCGGTGATATATTGTATACTAACCTACAACTGCTTAACTGTGGTTAACCTACAACTCCTTTAGTATAGATGCATTTGTGCGTCTCTGTCCATAATATTTGTAACATACATCGCCAGCATCACCATTTCAAATGCATCTATTCTTCGTATGTGTGATGTTTTATTCGTCCAGGATCCCGCTCCGTACAGGAAGATTGAAAATATGAAGGATTTTACTAACATGCTTGCTTGAATCTACTAAGGTATCTACCTTTATATTGCTCAAGTGTTTACTTACACAAAGTTTCGGTCAAATGTATCACTGACCGAAACGTGTAAGTAAAACTAAATAAAGACAATGGAAGTCCGAAATTCTTTTAGTTTCAGTACCGAATCATTGCCTACCACATTCAAGGAAATATAAAATGCTAGTTTCTTCTCTTAATATTTTATATAACATTTTTATATTAAATTTGTCTAAAAAATATAATATTAATCTATGTTTAAAATGAGCTGTAATTCTGGGCTGCCTTTCTTGGTAATATTATAAAACTATTTAGTTCAAGAAATATTAGCAATTTGGAACGCAGTTTATACTTCTTTAAGTAGTTTTTGTGCTTCTCTAAATTACATCTAAGTAGAATTATTACCAAATGTCGGTTCGCACAATCAAACAATTTTCTTTGACATGATAACCACAGGTAAATGCAATTTGGGTTTTCAGGTTGCATTTATACAGTTCATTGCATAACAGAACTGAAATTATTGTCGTTTGGGGTTTTCTATTGCCACATATCGCTAATGCCTAACGTTGAGTTAACATTCTAATTTAGAAAATAATATTGTCTGCAAACCAAGCGCAGAACTAAGCTTTTGTGGTTTAAACTAATAGTTACATATTTAAACTTTTTTTTCTAAGGTCCAGTACTTTAATTTAAGAATAAATAGCTTTTTTCTGACTTAAGTGTCTAAACTTAAGAAAATTTTTTCAATGACCTTTGGAAGTCACTTTTATAACCTATTTTATAACCAAACCAAACCAACTATTGCATTAAGTTTAGACCGACAGGCATAACCCCATATGTTTTTGAAATAACACAAGTCCATTAGTAAGCAATTTATGCCAGTTTTGGCAATGTTTTTAAATTTAAAGCTAGGTGCCACAGAGATGCGGTTAAGCTGGACTTTAAAAAGTATTATTACTTTTCCATGTTATATTGACTAAACAAATACTACTTACCTACAGGTTCTACTCATTATACATTTAATAATATTGACTAAAATTCGTTGCTATTTCAATGGAAGAAAGATTGTGACAATTATAAACCAAGACTAGCCTAGATGTTTCCAGCCTAAAAATCTTCAACGGTAATTCACATACTTCTCATTAAACATGCTAACAACACTCTTAAATATATACTTAAACAAGTTTAATTACCGATATCTTCTGAATCTGAAGAAAAAATAATTTTTTTCCATAGCAACTGTTAAAATTGCCTCATATCTATCAAAAATAGTACCTAAATATAACAGTACTTTAACAGCAAGGGTAGATTAAATGATACTTTAACAGCGAGGATAGGTTAAAAACTTTATTTCTTCTCGCACGTTTTTTTAATTGCTTCCATTTTTGATTTTTTTTTATTCAATTATATATATTTTTTGAATTAGTTTGGATTTGGCGTTTGTCGCCTCAGCCTGAATATCTGTTGATAGTTTACTTATTTCGTTTTGAGCCATTTATGGCTCCAATTCAATCAGCAATCGACACGAAAGAGAATTAAAAAATATTGACTCAAAACTGACAACTAAAGAGACAGCTTTATTTATTTGTCAAATTACATAGAAACCAACGCCAACCCAGCACAATATTTTTTCTACTCGTAATAAATTCCTGGTAATAATAATTTCTGAATATTTTTTAAAACGTAACTCGTTATGGAAAAAAATATTGTTTTATACACGACGGTAAAATTGCATTATCGTCTTGTATAAAAAATAACTATTTTTGTAATACGGAAGTGTAGGTATCTTCTTTAGATGGGAAGCTGTTTTGTTCATAGTTAATTATTCAGTTTTTAAAATATTCTTAGCACTGTCACCTTGCTTTTAATTATTTTGCAATTTATAAAAAAATTAAGGATGCTCTTTGTAAAAAACGTCTATACCTATGTGGCGGATTTATTTCTCCAAAAAAATCCTTTATGGGTATTTCGCCACTGCACTGCAAGAAAATCTACAAAATAAAATAGTTATTTGTTGTAAACACTTCTGCGTTAAACCTAAACGGAGACTGCTTGTCAGAAGTTATGTTTACAGTTATACAAATTTGCCTAACAAAGAAAAACATGCTTAACGTTTCGGAAAGTTTATCTCTTTCCATCGCCGGAAGCAAAAAAATACAAAAAATAAAGAAAAAAACTATTTAAAATATTTAAATTCAACTATTCGAGAACATTTTAGTTTTTTAAAACAGATACGTCTACAAGAAACCGTTGACGTTCTGTTAAAATGACATTATATCAAGTTAAACTTCAAAATTAACAATTACTACCTGATAACAATTACTTAATAAGGTAAAACCAAACTTTCTGTATGATTATTTTTAAATTCTACGTATGTTATGTTCTTTAAAATCAAAAAGCGATTGCCATACATTACTAACATCTACAGATGCATGATCAATACATTTATTTTTATTAGATCGAGAGAATTAAAATAACATAACTGTAAACATAACTTCTGACAAGCAGTGTTCGTTCAGGTTTAACGCAGAAGTGTTTACAAAAAATAACTATTTTATTTTGTAGATTTTCTTGCAGTGCAGTGGCGAAATACCCTTAAAGTATTTTTTTGGCGACATACTCTTTGTTTTGTACCGATTTTATAATCTACCAAAGAAATCACTTAATATTTTTACTAAAAAAAATATTCATTTTAATGCCTTTCTAATATATAAATATAATTGAAAACTTTAGTAATTACAAAATAAGTTTCAATAAGTAATTTGATTAAGAAAAACAAATATTAATCCGCATTTTATGACTAATGGTCTTACAAAGTTGATTTGGAAAGTAAATTTAAAACGTTTCTGGTGTAAAAACATAAACTAATAATGATTTAATGAAAGTCTTAAAGAAAAATTAATATTTATACTTTCAGTTTTGAAATAAAATTATTAATAGAGAAAATTTATATGGGCATAATATGGTATTAAGAATAATAATTGTTTTTGATTATCAACATTTAATATTATTAATATGTAGTAATATGGCCTTTAATCTGTAAAAATAAAAATGTAATAATTGTTATAGGCTGATTAATTAAACAATGGTTGCTATGAAAGCGATTTTTATTATGTCCGCACTACTAAATATAGATAAATTATTATAAATTATATAATTATTATTGATTATGAAACCAAACTGACCAAACCAATCAATAATCTATACTAATATATAAAATCCTTAAGTGACTGACACACTGATTAATCACGGTCCTGCTCAAACTACTCAACGTAAGAAGCTCAATTTTGGCATACAGGTTGATTCTAGGGTGTAGAGGTTCGATAAGAAGGGATTATTCGAAATTCCAGTTCCAAGAGGGTGAAACCACCCCTCAAATATCACAATATTTTTTATTTAAAAAACGGTCAAGTTTCCGAAAAACGCTTAAACACGTTTATTTTATTTTGTTTTTTACATATTTTAAGATTTTTTAAAAATGTATACAGGGTGTTTCGAAAAATTTGGTCATTGATTAATCACGATTCGTGATTTAAAGC
Organism: Sitophilus oryzae; assembly: GCF_002938485.1. Lineage (NCBI taxonomy): Eukaryota > Metazoa > Arthropoda > Insecta > Coleoptera > Curculionidae > Sitophilus > Sitophilus oryzae. The sequence continues at coordinate 97,660 of NW_022147288.1, read as the reverse complement.
GCTTGACGTAAAAAGCTGATTTTTGGAAAACGGATTGACTTTAGGCTGTAGAGGTTCGATAAGAAGGGATTTTTTGAAACTCGAATTCTAAGGGGGTGAAACCAAACCTCAAATATTAGAATATTTTTTATTTGAAAACCGGTGAGTTTTTCGGAAAAACTCTTAATCACGTATATTTTATTTTGTTGTTTTACATATTTTAAGGTATTTTACAAATTTATACAGGGTGTTTCATAAAATATGACCATTGAGTAATCACGATTCTGCTAAACTGCTTGACGTTTAAAGCTGATTTTTGGCAAATAGATTGTCTGTGGGGTGTAGACGCTCAATAATGAGAGTTTTCTCGAATCTCAAATTCCAAGAGGGTGAAAAACGCCCCTAAAATATTACAATATTTGTTATTTAAAAAACGGTTAGTCTTTCGGGAAAACGCTTAGACCAACGAGATGAAACTACCCCTCAAATATTACCAAGTTATATAATAATATCGCCATATTGTTTTTTCTCATGCTGACATAAATGAGAATATTTTATCCAGTTTGTATGTTAATGGAAATTCTTTCTGAATAAGACAGTAACGATTTGCAGCAATTTTAGAATTGATTCCTGATTACCACACTAATAAATATTTATACTTTTAATACTAAAAGATTGAAAGTTTAGCCACTCTGTATATCTTTTAAGAATAATAGACTAATAAATAATATTTTTTGTGATAATAACATATTGTAATGATGTATTAATTTATTGATCTTGTTTTTCCATGTTAATTAAATTTGTTTATTTTTATAGCAAGTATAATAATAGCCTATAGTATTTTATAGTAAATACTACCAACTAATGTTTATTGGACTTTCTAAACTATTTCCAAGGTTTTTTCAGCGATAATAATATACGTACGTAGGTGATCGTGTTACCGTTAAGAAGATATTTTCTGAGATTTAATTTAATCTGTGGTTATTTATCAATTATTGCCTTTTTCATCAAACCTGTATCTGTATAGTATTTTCGAAGTCAACTGGACTGGTTCGGGACGCTTGATGTGTTTGTGCAGATGATGCCGACAAAGGCAATGCGGAAATTTCAACTGAATTCGGAGGTAACTTACTAGAACATACCAAACCAACCCAACCAGAGCCAGGTGTATAATGAGATCAAACTTAGAAAATGGAGGTGGATTGGTGATACTTTAATGCAAAGATATTGAGTGGAATCCACAAGGCAGTAGAATAATTGGTCGTCCAAGACATACATGGCAAAGGACAATTAAAAGGAGATCGAAGCAGTAAACCGATCATGGCGAGATGTCATATCAATCGTCAACAGCCGAACCCCTTGGAAAATGTTTATTGCAGCCCTATGCTCCACGTAGGAGTAAAGAATAAAATCAATGAATGATCAAGCCAACTGTCAAATCGGGAAATATTAGAACAGAGATAGAACTAATCTCGGCACTAACTGTGCTAGTCAGGAACATGTAGCTTTCATAAGTACAGTTCATACTATTTTTAATTTCACTCTAGTGCCATTGTCAGATTACCATAACGTGGTATAAAAACTAAAATGCTTCCAAAACTAAAATCGGAATAGGGATAGGAGTATTTAGGCCGAAAACTAAATACTCCGAACCAGTGGAGAGGAACCACCTACCCCAGCATCCTTCAGGCAGAAATCTACACTATCCAAAGATGCACACAACTTGTCTTAACTAAGCAGCCTTAAGAGCGATCAACTCAGTAACCATCAATTCGAAGTTGGTCAAAGAACGCCTAAAAGAGCTGAACAAATTAGGCAAAAAAGGTCCTCCTACTCTGGACCAAAGGATAGAATGTTATAAAAAAGCAAAGAAAGCTAGAAAGGAACGAACTATCTAGAAAAGGAACGAACACTCCATTAACTGGACTAGAATCGTTCTACCCATGGAAACCAAATGAAAGCAGAACACAAGAACCTCCCAAGCAGCATTTGGACGTCGGGACAACGTTGTGTCACGTGACCAAACGTCGGGGCGCAACGTCGGCACAACCTCGTGCCTACCCTAGTTTGGAGAATAATTTTTGGGTCGAAACGACATTGGATAGCTACGTTGGCTAGCAGCCTAAAGCCCCGTTCTCAGGACAGCGACACGTCAAAAGAACCAATGAGATTTGTACAAAATTTAAACAGCTGTCAATTTTAAATTTAGTACAGCCCCCATTGGTCGTGTGAAGTGTCAATCAGTGTAGCTGGCGACACGACGTCGTTCTGAGAACGGGGTTTAATTTAGCATAAACTGCAACGTTGTTTAAAATCCCAATTTACAGAAATACAAAACTATAATAATATGGTATCTAAGTCATCAATAATTATAGTAAAAATATTATTTTTATGATTTAGTTAGAGACATATGCCAGATGACAGTAAAGGAAAACAAAGCAAAATTATTTAAGTGTGGAGGATGTTTGAAGATCATAATTATTGAAACACTTTAACCATCTCTGTAACTCGTTACCCAAAACAAAAAAGTTAAACGCAAACAACTCTATTGATAAATATATTGTTTCTACTTTGAAAAATACTAATGGGCATTAATTAATTAAGTTTGAAAAAATTTCTTGAATTTTTTTTTAGTAAAATGAGAATAATTTATTCGCAATTCGCAGTCGAAAAAAAATTAGCGTTTTCAAAAACATTTCAAATTTCCGCGTGTTGTTTAGGGTCAAATATTTCAAGTTAATGTATTCAAAAAGCAGGAATTGCTATTTCAGGAACGAAACATTTTCTTATTCAACAACATGGCGGCTTTCACTTTGTTGTTTTGGATATTAAGATGGAGTAGTTCGAGTAGTCGCATACTGGACTAATAAAGTCGCAGTTAATCCTTAACAGGTAGTATACTAGTCGCAAGATTGCCTAATTTAGTCATCCTAGAGTCTAGACATGGCCATCAACGTCAAAGCAAAATTTGTTTGTCTCGCCCTCTATATTCTAAATAAACGAAGGAGTGGATAAAGTATCGGTAATATGTCGATGTATATTTAAATTTAGTTTTATATGTGCCTTTCTTACGTCCCATTTTAATTAAGTTTTTTTTTATAAAAACAAAAACAGCACTGAACTGTCTGACTGAACAGAATGAAGTGAAATTAGTAAAAACTTAAGATTTAAGATTATGGTTTGGATAATAATACAGTTGCAAAAAGGTAGTGGCTCGACGTCCTACCAACGTAAGAAAAAGGAATTCTAAACAACGTTGGAATTAGTAAAATAGACGACGTTTGCATAACGTTGGAATAAGTCCTGAAAGTGACGTAACTAAAAGTGACGTCCTGAATAGGTCCTGAAAGTGACGTGACCCATAGATAAATGCAACAAGTTTAGATTGGAAAGCCCGTAAAAATTTTAGGTCGCGAAGTTATTTTGAACAACGGCAAACAAAAACAAAATAATTTTCTCTTGTCAAAGTCAGAATCTTCAAAAATCATAATAATCTTTCAAAATCTAAACCGCTCTCATTAAAGAAATTCCGAAAAGTGTTTATAGCGTCCATTTTCAAAGTAATTGTTGCTATCTTGTGAGTTTAATTCAAGTTTTATTTACTCCAATCGGTGATAATTGCGTAAAAGTGGCATTAAAAAGTTAAAAAGCTGTGCTGTGAACTGTGAACTGCAAAAACCATCGTGGATCGTGGCATAACGTCGGTTTCCAATGTTTCATAGGTATTTCATACATGCGTCCTTATATAAAATAAACTTTCTTGTATGCAACACACTGTATTTTATTTACAAAATTAAACGAAAATAATAATAAATTTGAATAAATAATATTTGGCGATATAATTCCGAAAAAAGCCGAATCGCTCCGAAATTTTAAAAAAGTTTTGGGTTGCGACCATTGCAAGAATAGCGCCAAATAGTGTTTACATTGTTCTTATGGGCACTTTCCAATCTAAACTTGTTTCATTTATCTATGACGTCACCTGTAACTAATCCAACATTGTGTTTAGTAAACATGTGGTCTCAAGTCGTGAAAATGCTACTTGGGCTTGAAAACTCCATCTGCAACCAGGAATAGGAATCCTTCAATGGTCTAAGACACTCCAAAGGATTTACGGCCGAAAAAAATCAAAGATATTCCTTGATTGAAGTAAGAACAATCTGCGGATTGCGACGCCGACGGGGCTTTTAACAGGACATTGTCTCCTCAATGAATATCTCAGTAGATTGAACAACGGCGAAATGCAGATTCTGTGGGTAAAATGGGGAAACGGAACACCTCATCACTAAGTGCGCCGAGACGATAAATATAAGTGCCATAAACTTTGGTACGACTGATATTGAAAATGGAAAAATAACCTCTGTAAAACCGTCTCAGACACTGGCTTTTATCAAAACCTCGAGTCTGTATGATTAGTTATAACTCAAGACAGGAGGACATTACGGATCTATAAGGTGATTAACTTTCTCCTCCGATGCTACATTCTACAATCCACAATTTTTTTGTAAAATATTATATTATATTATATATCCGGTTGAATAGCGTTCTACGCCTTCCGTTTCCCAGTCTCCATTGCCTTCGATCTTCCCAATCTCCTGGAAGTAAATTTCTTTCGGACATGGCTCGGTTAATGCCCTCAATCCAGGTAGCTTCAGGTCTTCCTTTCTTTCTTCTTTCCGCCGGTGTCCATTTTAGGATTTGTTTTGGTAGACTTTCGTCAGCCATTCTCCCTACATATCCATACCATATTAGTTGGCGTTGTTCGATTTCATCGAGGATAGTTTTCTTTACGCCTGTAATCTCTCTAATTCTCTCGTTGGTTATTCGTTCTATTCTTGACTTTCCGGCAGATCTTCGCCAAAAATCCATTTCAAGAGCCAGTAGTTTACGCTAGATATAAAGGTAGTAATGTAGATCTGTACCAAACTCAGTGAGACTACATTCTATTTTGTTAAATCATTTATAATTGACGTGTGTGTACATTCTTATTCGCAAGGTTTCTTTGATTTTACTTCAATTTCCTACACACGTTAATAACAATTTTTGGCGTATCTGTGCATGGGAAAACGTTTTTTATTTGTTCTCGTTTTGCGTAATTAGTTCATTTGTTCTCACAAACCTCTCATGACACAAAGTATACGGTATATGACTCGATACGTATCATTTAATCAGTTTTTTCTCTTACAGTGATTTCGCCACTGCTTTGGTAATAAGTAATTACAGATACATATATATAAAGTTTTTTGACCTGCATTAACTAATAAAAAATCATGTGTGAAACTAATTGAAAAAAATTTCATGGTAAAATATTGCGTTTTTATGTTTAGTGGAATATTTATTATAATGTATGATTTGTTTTCAAATCTACATTTTTATGATTATTTATTAGTTTTCAAATATACCTGTGTTCTTTCTGAATGGAGTATTACCAATTGAATTTTTATAAATATAAGCTCTAATATATAATATGAGATACATGTAACAATTTTATTTCAATATTTATCTAAATCTAGTAATGTTTACAGTTTTATTAATATTGACTTAGTCAATGACTTTTATAATGTACAAAATTTCTCATTTTTTATACGTCTATTAAGGCGTGTTGACATAGTCCAAGTGTACTTGAACCAAGTACACTTATTCAAGAATGCAGCCATATAAGTATGAATATATAGATGCTGCGCGCGTCTCACTAGTACGGTGCTTGTATCGTATCAGCGATTTTATACAAGTCAAGGTGGAAATCTTCCTAACATCCAAGTAATGTGGCAGCCATCTTACTTATTTGGATGTTACAAAGCTTTCAAACTCGACTTAAAAAAATAGCTGATACGATAGAAGCAGCGTATAAGTGAGGCGCGCACAGAATTCATATATTTATACTTTATTTTATTATTATTTATACTTATGTCAACCGGGCTTTACTGTTTTACCATATCAATTACGATTTTCTAAAGAATTCATTGATCATATTTGACATTCGGAGCTTTATCTTTCTCTGGGATAATGTTTGAAAGAAACTACCATATACGATATTGCTTTGTATTTTAAACTTTACGTTTAATACTACATAATAACTATAAGTGCATAATATCATAGTGCATTTTAATAACGTTTATTGTTACTAGAAATAGTTGTAGGTGTATCGCGACGTGACCAAACCAATATAATCGCATGGGTATCGAACGCGCACGATTTTACTGTCCGTATATAAACTAAAACAAGGTACTAACTACCGAGAGAAAGAAAAAACCTGGGTAAATAATGGAACCGAACAGAGTTAGTCAGTTTGCCTTGTGTAACAGTTTTTTTTTTAAATTCTTTGCTTATTCCGTGGACCAGTGTTGGTCCGTTTCTTACAGCAACAATCACTTTTTGCGGGTTTGGCAAGTTGCAATCGGAGCCGTTCTGACTTTGTGGCCGTTTGTCGGGCGGAATTGAAAGTTATAATTATTGTCGTACGAGTGGCCTATTAAAGCGTAAAATTAACGAAAATGTTCCTTTTTAGGTTGGCGTACAAATGGGTATATGCGATATTTTTACTCAGTTTCTATTTCTATGCAGTTTAGCTTAGGGTTTTGAGCTGGCTATCGGCCCTTCCACTGCGGCCTTTTCGGTATGATGTATTGTGACCCTCTTCTGATCTCTTCTTCGAAGTGGGGCAAAGTTGCGTATTGGGATGTTCAGCAAGATGCCATAAAAAAGTTTTAAAAATATCAAGGATTGCGTTTTGAAATTGCGATTGAGTTTTTTGGAAAAAACTGATTTTTTTGAAAATTAATTTTATTTTTTCCTGTCGTTATTTTTTAGAAAATCAAAAAAACTAATTGCACATTCTCATAACCACTTTATTAGGGATATCTGGTAGTATTTTTAGATTTTCAAATTAGCTGATAATTTGTGAGATACAGAGGCCAACTTAAATATTTTAAATACGGACCTGCCTTTTTTTCAGATTTTGAAAAAACTCGGTCTCCTGAATACAATGATATACACTTTATACTTTTTTTTGTTTGCTCTGTGAACAACATTTTTTTGCAACAAGCTTGGCGCTCACGCGGCGCTACGAGTGACAAATAATTTCACAAGTAAACCGCTCACACGACATGGCAAGTATATGCCAATGACATATATTTGTACAAGTAAACGAGTCCGCCTTAATAATTAACTTAGAAACTCTGTATAGATGCCCGACGCACCGTGTATACCCTGTATATCAATTACAAAAGTTTGTAAGGTACACTAGTCGTGAGAATGCGCCTTAATACATACTTTAGGCTTGCACTTAAAATTCACAGGTTTTTCTTATTCTAGGAGCTACAGACGCCCGACGCACTATTGCTGGACCCTGTATAGGTATTTGTAAAATAAAATTCGTCATTACGTTAAATGGAAGTGTATCTCTAAAATTCAAGTTTGTATCGGAGAGAATGAAACTATTAAACAGATATAAAAAATGGAAAATGATAAGGTAAAAAATATGAATGTCCACTTAATGTCCAGATACGTATTTAGCAGGATAAAAAAATTAAAAAAAATCCGTAGTAAATAAAATTCAATTTTAAATAGGTACTTATTTTTTTTATTTTTGGTAATTGTCTATCCTTGAGTAAAATTTCCGTTCAGTGCCTAAAATACTTTCACTAACAGGTTAGGCTAGTTTTAAAGGTTTATTAAAAAAAGCAAATGTTCAAAGTTCCACCATTCTAAACCATAAAAAATCCTGACTTTGTATAACGGCTAATTCTTTTCAATAAGCTTTCCGGAAAAATTAGTTTGTATGGCTTGACTTGACACATTATACATATAAAATTTCGATGGGTCCGTTAATTGATTTGCTAAAATATAAAACTAAATTCGTCGAGTGAAGAATGTTTTGTAATAGTTATATTGGAGTTTAGCAAATCAGAAGAAAACGAATTCTCATGAAGATATATAAGAAGGTATACGTTTCATTATCATAATTTTCAGCTTATTCAACTATTTCCAATTAAGGGAATCTCTTTTTCTAGGTCTCGTAATTCCTCATGCTGTAATTTTTGTGGTCCATTTGTTATCCGTCCTTCATGCAAGGATGCAAGATGTTCTGCCCAGTGCCACTTGAGGGATTTGACTCTATGGATGACATGTATTATGGTGTCTTTTAGTCTTTTGTCGTATCCACTTTATTTTTTACGTTCTCGAAAGGTACTTTTATAGTGTAATATTTTTAGAAGATATTTGAATGAGCACTTGTCAATGCTCATTCATTATCATATATGTCTATGATAATTATTTTTTATACAAAAGTACTACAAAGATAAGAAAAAATATTTTTTTTAGATTGTTTTTAGAAATATATTTTATGGTTAACAGGCGCTCAAATTAGTATTTTTAAACTTTAAACTTAATTTCTAAATTACAATATAAAATTGTGATAGAATAGTCAAAACAAAGACAATAAACTATGTGAAAACGAAAAAAAAATACTGATACAAACAATATCTTTTTTTTTCTTCGTATGATTTTAACAATTTATTATACATTTTCCATAAAAAAATCATTTATATTGTAATAAAATTTTTTTCAACTTATTTTTAAAAATATTTATATTTTTAAGCCCCATACTCACACTTCACTACTTCCTCGCTTTACTTCCTCGCGTTACTTCGTCCAAAAATCTTATATTTACTATGGGAAATGTAGATTTTATGCGACTGTGTGTTCCTTCGTTCCTTCATCAAAACGCTCCTTCGTCCGTTTACTGCCTCGAAACGCTCCTTCCCCGTACTGTCGGTTTTTGGACGAAGTAGCAAAGGAATTATCACGAACAGAAAAAAATATTAAAATATATAAAATATTTAAATCGATCTTGGATTTCATTCGTAGTTGATTTCTTGATTTGGCAGTACGTCTGTACAGGGTGTCCCATTTTCGTGTGTTTTGCAGGGTTTCTCGTTTATGAGTCGAGATACAAAGATGCGGTTTTCACATTACGCTGTTACTTTTTTATGAAACTAAAGATGCTACATACAGATATGTCCTAGCTCTCTTACTTCTTAAAATACAGGGCGAATCTGAATTTATGGCATTTTTCGATGCCCTTTGTATCATAACTTATCGAAAAGGTGAAAACGGTCTCCCGTACAGTTTTTCACGTAGAATGCAGTGACATACCTATTTCTTCATTGGAATCTGTCTTTTTTTAAATTGACTAAAACCGAGACTAAAACTTATATGTTTTTTTTAAATAGGATATTTTATATATTATTTTATTTTCCTTGTTACGAGCTTTCTAAAATCCTTATTTTCATAAACGGGGTAAAAATGCATTATTTAACTTTATTATATAGTCGGCCGGTTTAAATTAGGTAATCAAAACAGTCAACTAATTTATTCGACGTAAAATGTTGGTTATTGGCATGTTATTTAAAAGCAGCACAAGTTCAGTTTCCGTGTAGTTTATCAAAATATCACGATGCAAAGCAAAATTATCTGGTAAAATTAAGTTAAATAAAATAAGAGCCGTTTAACAGTTTAGCGGTACCTAAATAAATAAATATAGAGTATAATATATTATAATTTTCGAAAGCTCATAACAAGGCAAATAAAATAAAAAATAATATATAGAGTGTCCTGTTTAAAAAAAAGAACATAAGTTTGAGTCATTTTTCGAAATAGACAGCTCCCAACGAAGAACCACTTTCGTCACTGCCATTCTACCTGAAAAACGAGACACGTGCGGTGGGTAAGTACTCAATAGGTAGACAAAACAAAATCAGGGTATCCGGTATATACCTGTACATTTAGATGAACAGTCTAATTTTATAAAAGGTATTTCCAACGACCGCATAGTAAATACCCGGTATAATACCAGTAATATCAGAAATACGAGTATATCTACAATATTTCTTATATATATTGTAGATATTATATATTGGTATATTTCTATTCCCGGTATTATACCGGGTATTTACTATGCGGTCGTCGGAAACTCCTTTTATTAAAATTAGGATGTTGATCTAAATCTACAGGTATATACATATATACACCCAGATTTTATTTATCTACAAATTGGGTACTTACCCACCGCCCATCACTGACCCTTTTCACCTTTTCGATAAGTTATAAGATAATCGAGATAAAAAGGTTATCAAAAAATGCAAAAATTTCTACTAATTAAAAAATAAAAAGTAAAAGAAAGAAATAAGAAATAACTTCACACACAATAGTCTAAAAAATGGAAGAAAAAAACAATATTGTCTTCATATTTGTGAAAAAATGCATGTCCATATTTATGTAATAGTAGCGACAAAAATAAAAAAATAGAAATAGTGTGCATGATGCCTTTACAAAAATATCTGAAGAAATGGGGATTGACATCATTAACGTTTAATTAGTTTGTCATATTTCATGGTTTCGATATAAATTACATAATAAACTTTACTCTATTGTTGACTCGCCTTGTACATTCATACAGATATACCTTGTACATGACACTGAAATATTCGGATTTATTAAAAAAATATATATTATTAAAATTCAATTTATATTTTTGACACGACAAAGAATAGTAGTTTTATGAAATAAAAATTATGCGCCTTTCGGATTTTTTAAAAATTTGTTACTAGATATTTCGTATTAAACATGTAGCTGCTATATTAAAAATGTTTTGTGGCGTGTTGTTGCATAATTGACTAATTTCCAAGCATCGAATGGACGAAGGAAGGAAGCGAAGGGACGAAGGAACGCGAGGAAGTAACGTGAGGAAGTAAGGCGAGGAAAGAGCGAAGTGTGAGTATGGGGCTTTACTTAATTTAAATTCAGTTGGTGAGCAATTTAACATTCTTAATCCTGAACACTGGGGTGAATTTAACTTTACATTAGTACGACATGGTGTTTGATAAAATTTATGATGAATTTATGGACTTCAGAAATTAGTTTATATTTATGCTGGTGTTTATAAACAAATATACACAGCTCTTGAATAAAGATACTCGTCGAAGTTAGTAACTTATATTCTCTAAATAAATCTCGACAAGTTTGCCTCGGAGAAACACGAGCAATACACCTAAGTATTTTTTTGAAAAAAAAAACAATGTTCCAAAATGTTCCCCACAGTATTATGCCATAGCCTAATCTTGATTCGACGTATGCGTAATATATATTTGTTAATTGTTGTTTAGATATAATATCTCTGAGATTTCTAAAAAGATACAATGCAGAATTTAGTTTTGGTAATAAGCTTTCACAATGAAGATTCCATGTAAGACATATTCGTCCAGAATTAAACCAAGAAATTTCACACTAGTACAATCCTGCTGTAAGACAGCGTTATTAAGTGATATTAAATTTTTTCACAGTTTTTTTGACGATTATGAAATCTCAGGTATGTTGTTTTTTCAGTGTTAAAAAATAATGAGTTGTCACTAAACCACGAATGCAAAAAGTCCATACATTTTTTTTCAAAACACTATCTTCAAAATCGGATAGTATAACTGACGTATCATCCGCATAAACAGTTATGTGCCAATGATGAAAATAAATCTATTTCGGCAACATAAATTAAAAATAGTATAGGCCCTAAGACTGAACCTTGTGGAACTTCCATATTTACGTATTCAGTATTAGAGTTGTATTGGTTAGAATTACCACTTTTAAAGTGTGATAACTGAGCGTACGGACGTCTATTTATCTGGAAAGTCTTAAGCCAATTTAACGCTCAGCCACGCACTCCAGAGTTCTCAAGCCTATGTATCATTTTTTCATGAATAATGCAGTCAAATGCCCCACTGAGATCGCAAAAGATTCCAGTAGGACATTCGCCTGCTTCCACAATTTTCTCGTAAAAACATGTTAATGCTGTTATGGTAGATCTATTTCTAACAAATCCATGCTGACTTTCAGGAATTACGTTAAACTTAAAATATTCCAGAGTTGAAAGACATATTTATGAGAAAAGTTAATGATACTGAGATTACTGCTGATACCTTACGTAAAATAAAAGGTGGTATTTCATCAGGACCTGCCGATTTTTTATTTTTTTACTTTTTATTTATTAAGTTAAATAAGTCTGCTTCAGAAAAAGAGAACAAGTATAAGCTATTATTAATTATTTTATTATTGGAGTGATTATATGATTTTGCTTTTGATATTTTATTTCTTATTTATAGAACGTAGAATGTTTAGGAGGGAGGTTAATCACCGCGACCTAACAGATCTATTGTGTGTTCCCCTTTCTTGAGTTATAACGGGTTATAACCCATCATACAGTCTCGGGGCTTTGACAAAAGCCAGTATCTGAGACGTCTCCACAGAGGCCAGCTCTCCATCTTCGACATCAGCCGTATCGAAATTTATGGCACGAACGCTTGTCGTCTCGGCGCACTCAGTGGTAAGGTGTTCTGGTGTTTCCCCATTTTTCCCACAGAATCTGCATTCTCCGTTGTTTCTCAGCTTCAATCTACTGACGTGTTCGTTGAGGAGATGGTGCCCTGTTAGATACCCCGTGACAATCCGAAGATTTTTCTTACTTTTTTTTTGAAGTTTTTGAAAGTTTTTGATTTTTATCGATAGTATTTATAGATATTTACGAGTGTAATGTCCAAAAGTGTATTACTTATTGACTATGCTTGAATTTTCCATATGCTTTCAAGGTAAAGTATATAATACATTTATATTATATTCTTAGAACTAGTAACATTAATGACATACTCTCACAAACTATCCAGTTTATTAATTATTTTGTGACAGCATTTTAGCTATAGCCTCATTGTGGTTTTTGTGGGACATTTGCTACTTTATATTGTATTTATAAAAACCATACAAAATTATTTGGGTATCCGTCAAAATGGCACAATTATAGCATAATTATAGTATATAATTAATAATATCAATTTCTGAATGATAAAAATAATTTCTTATATATTTCTTATATCAAAAATCTATAATTATTGGAAGTGACTAAAAAGTAGACAGATTTTGGAAACAATAAATAAGTATCGCATATTTAAGCTATATACGCAGATTACAGTTGAGGGTTGGAACCTTTGGTGTTACAAAGCAAAATAAAACACTAAAATCACCACAGTACACCAAAACACTTTTTTACACTGGACGCGCGTTTTGCTAACCATGTTAGCATCATCAGCAGATGATTGAAAACTGAACTTTCAGTTTTTAGTTTTCAATCATCTGCTGATGATGCTAACATGGTTAGCGAAATGCGCGTCCAGTGTAAAAGAGTGTTTTGGTGTATTCTGGTGATTTTAGTGTTTTGTTTTGCTATATACGCAGACAAAATCATAAAGTTTTGACAGCAGTACCTGCCGGTGTGCGATTGCAACGTGCAGAAAATTGACACATTAGTAGGTGTATATACAGCTGTCAAAACTTTATGTTTTTGTTAATAAATATGTAGTTCAAAATAATATACGGATTTTAATATAAATTTAATATCAGTTATAAATATTTAAAATATTTAAATAGTTTTAAATGGAATTGAGAAACTAGAGCTGAGTGAATGTTAATATTCTAATAATGTCGATCTTAAAATTATTTACATATTTGATATTAGTTGTATGCTTAAATTTGCTACAATTGAAAATGCCTATGTGCTTAGTATTTGAAAATTTAAATCAATATGAATATGAAACTAACTTATTGCGAAACCCTGCTTTAAAAGTATTCCAATCTAATAGCCAAATAAAAACAAATTGGTACCTTGTATACCCAATAAATGGTCGTAATACCTGATTAGATTTAATTTAAATTGTCAAACCTTGTATTTGTTTCATATTTATTATTATTTTTAATTTCTTTGACTAATTACCGTTATCTAATAACAAGATATAAAAAAATAATTTCCGATATCTATTATTAATTATTAATAAGGAACTTTTCTGTACGGCGTTAGCATTTTATTTAGTCCCATTTTTAACTATTTATTTTTTATTTTTGTAGAAATCACATTTATTAAAAAGAATTAGAGAGTTTTGAGGTATAGAAGTTAACTTAATCTATAATATATTGATGATAAAATAGAAAATTGCACGATTTAATCACATCACTTGAAAACACGATGGATGATGTCCAGAAGTAGAAACAAACTTAGTGAAAGTGTTCTAAAATATATTCAATAAAAAACTGCAGTTTCTTCGAGCTTAATCATAATTCGACATAAAAACAATTAAATCAGAGAATGGTAGTGTGTTAATGGGCATCTAGCATGAAAAAACGTTTAATTGTTTGGTTTTGTGTGCACCGCAGAGGCGTTCAACCTTGCCAGATCCGCTTTACGTGACTTGGGCGCTGTATTTATGCGTTTTTATATTGTAGAGCAACCTTTATTATGACAGGATTAATAAAATTTATCGCCGTTTCTATTAATCTATTTTACGTTAAGTTCACATGTATTATTTTTATTCAGAATAATTGAATAAAGAATTAGGTAGTTCAGAGTGTTACTTATACCTAGATATGTGCGCACAATCCTTAAATATGTATACAGGGTGTCCCAGGCTGAGCGTGCATTAGAAGTTTCTAGAGAACTACAATGTATAGATCGGAGATTTTTTGAACATCATTGTTTTGCAATGATATCTATCGATTAAAGATATTTTCAATATGGCGGCACTTCCGGAAATACCGGTACTTGATAGCAACCGAGGGGCAAACCGCTGCCAAAAATGGTGTACAATAAATAACAATTTTGGGAAAAAAGTACCAAAAATACCAAATTATTTCCAAAAAAATACCAAATTAGAACCAAAAATACCTAATTAGTACCAAAGTCTGTCTTAAGCACCATGTTTAAAAATTTGTTTGTTGGTATTGATTCTGGTCTCGATTCTGGCTTATTCGCATCAGGTTCATTCTCGGGTTCATTTAGACAAACCATCATCTTTAAGTTTCCTTAAGAGCTTTAGATACTTCTCCATTTTCCTTAAGAGTAGAATTTATTTTCACTAATGTCGAAATAAAGTTGGTTATAACAGGTTGATTATACTGAAACTTTTCAATTTTTCTTTTATTCCTTTGCGAGCGGCTGTATTTTGTAGACTTCCAAATTGAATTATTGCTTGTTGAAGGTTGAAGCGGCAGCTGATAATGATAGTAAAGGGGTAACATCGGGGAGATAATTATTATTGCTTGTGAATGGTATGGCTATAGTGGCGGATGATAAGGGTAGTTCCGAGGCTCGTTTAGTTGGGGGGATAATTACGCAGTCTATTATTTTTACATTAGTATTTCTTTGATTACAGGGAGCTTCACATATTAGATTAGGGGGTACAATTTTGCTACATGACAGTCTGCATGCCTCTGTAATTTCCTCGGTATTTTCCGTAGAAGGCTCGGTAGAAGGCTTTTTTAGAAATGAAGTTATTTTTGGTTGTGCCTCAGAGGTATTCAATGTCATTTTCTATCGAATAAAGTAAAAAAATACCGAGGGTGCCATTTAAAAATCAAAAATTGTGAAGAAGGTGTCATTTCCGGTGAAACAGGAAGTGATCAAGAACAATTGAATACGTCAAGCAATCCTAATTTATGTCATATACTAACATACCAAGTCTCGTTTTCTTAACTAAAAAAATAAAAAAGTTATAGGGGTGAGCCACTTTTGAGACGCACCCGGTATATATGGATTGCATAGATAGTAGCTTAATACACTGCAATTAAATTTATTTAATTTAAATAATTGCAACATTTTATTTTTGCATTTATACGCCGGTTATCATATTGTATTTACTCAAAGTTTCAATATAATTTTGTTTTGTTTGTTTAACGGGAAATGTACACACATCTCTTTTTATGTTTAACAAATTACAAGAAAGAAATAAGAACTTGCAATGGATTTAGATATGGATCGGTCAAAAAGGAAACAAATCCTGTTACCAAGGTCTTAATTATTTACTTAATTAATAGAAATCTACCAACTAAATATTCTTGCTAATCAATTAAATATCGTTAGGGTTTAACGTGAAATTCCCAACCGATCGTACGAGGTCATGAAAATGATTAGAAAGACCCAGAAACCTGTTATTCTTCTATAGTCGGAAAACTGAATCAAAAATAATAAATTTTGCAGAAATGAAGGTATGAAAAAATACACGAAATATGAGATACTGCTGTGAAACTCAGACAATGACATAATAATCTATCAATGAAATAATAAGTCTATGGAGGTTAGAGATGAGACTTGCGGCGGATGGTAAATGTAAATTCATATATAGTAAGTATCTATGGAGTTGTTTTGTTTTTATACTATCCGATTGAAATAAATCTTTTTGGGTATTCACCTGTTAAGCTTGAACTCCCTGTGACTGTGACTAACTGTGTTGGTAACTATTGGTAGCTCAAAAGATCTACATCATTCAATATATCGATATTTGAAAAAAAAGTGAAAGTTTGATATCTGCAGAACAAAGGCACGAAGGATTTTAACAAATAATATACGTACAGTAGAAAAGTACATACCTTTGGCAATCTTCAACATGATTTGGCTTTCTAATAAAATGTATAAGCACTTGTAAATATTTTGTTTTCGTATGATCTCTGCCTTGCTGAGCAGAAAACGACCAAATTTGGTTGATAAAAATGTATCGACATACAAAGAATATTCATGCATTTTTGTATCAATTGGAATGTCTACCATTTACAGTCAGTAGATGACGTAAAAAAACTGACAGTGCAGGAATATAGGAATCAAACTATCCTTATCTCTATAGTATACTTGTAGACGCGGTACAATTTCATGTACAATTTTTTGAAACTTGGTAAAAGGTAGTACTATGACGTTATAGGCAGGTTGTATTAATATGTATATGTACTGAATCATGCTTCAGTCTCGAAAAAGGTAATTGTTTTTGTTGCCTTGAATTCTTGATATATCGTTTAAATAATCCTGTTAATATTGTCTATAAATATGGTCGCTACTATGACTTGTAAAATAAGAAAACAAAAGTGAAAAATCCATGTCATATAACATAACAAAAGTTACAATATCAAATAATAATACTTTTTGTTAATTATTTTCTTCTTAAAAAAATTTTCTTCTCCAATTTCTTTCTTTTGTTAAATTATTTTCTTCTTGTATTATATTGTGGCGGTTACAAAAGTTATTAATAATTATCTCTATATCTATTAAATCGAAAGATGCCTGGCGTTGATTTCATAATTATTTTATTTCTCAAATTTTATATTTAATTTAACAAAACTTAATATGATATTATAATCCAATAAAATTGTCATTTGAAAAAAAAATACGGGCAAGCTGATTTTTTCAGAGTTCGTCAGCGACTGTCTTCTAAGTATAAAATAAACAAATTCGGAAATTTTCCCCTTGCGTTTTTTGAGCAATAGGGGTGGTTTTTTTAAAACTGTACTACAACAAAATAATTAGATGCAAATTGTACATGAGAACATTCTCTATAAGTTCGCCTAATGAATTTTTTTATAAGTTTATTATTTCCGGACTTAGCGGCCGTTTCATGAGCCCTTTGGGGTGGTTTTCAAAAAGTTTGTTTTACAGCAAATTGACCTGTATGAAAGTTATTCATAATAAATGGGCAAGCAACTTTTCCTCATAATTTTTTTTGTATCTTCATTATTTTTGGAGATAGCGTCCAGTTCATGAACAAATTGGGGTAGTTTCATAATTTTTCTAGTTCTACAAATTTGCCAACTTAAAGGTGTTCATGTTAAAATTGCATGCAAACTTCCCTATGATATGTATTTATTTCCCCAAAACGAAACACGGAATTCATCAAGTGAATAAATATTATGATTTTTTTTATTTGTATCGGCTTCTTTTGTGTGATGGACCTGGCGTTGGCTCCTCAGATTTATTGTTGGTTTGTTTTATTGCTTCGTATGAAGTAAAGTCGTCGTCGTCAGAATCACTGTCATCTTTCTCGCAAATTGTAGGAGATGGTTGTACGTCCTCGCATGTCTCACCAGCGCAATGCTTACAAATTACTGTGCACTTTAAAAAAGACATTTAAAGCTACCACCACTTGTTCATAATCTGGGCGCTATCTCCAAAAATAGTCAAGTTACAAAAAAAGTTCATAAGGCAAAGGTATATGTACTCTTATTTTGAACGAGTTTCCTAGGGTGAATTTGCTGAAAAAAGAGTAACATTGAAAATTACCCTAATTTGTTCATGGTTGAACTGGACGCTATTTTCAAAAATAATTAAGCTACAAAAAAAAATCATGAGGAAGCTTAATTCATAAGCTTAAATTCATGAGGAAGCATGAGTAGCTTGTCCATTTATTATGAACAACTTTCATACGAGTCAATTTGCTGTAAAACAAACTTTTTGAAAACCACCCCAAAGGGCTCATGAAACGGCCGCGAAAGTCCGGAAATAATAAACTTATAAAAAAAATCATTAGGCGGACTTATAGAGAATGTTCTTATGTACAATTTGCGTCTAATTATTTTGTGGTAGTACAGTTTAAAAAAAAAACACCCCTATTGCTCAAAAACCGCACGGGGAAAATTTCTGATTTTGTTAATTTTACTCAGAAGACAGTCGCTGACAAACTCTGAAAAAATCAGCTTGCCCGTAACTTTTTTTTCACTCTCTATAGGGCGATACAATTTTACTGGATTATTAGTGGGATTTTAGACTTGGGTGGTAATCTTTGCTTGAGTACCTCTATTCTAACATGTACATTATATCTGAACCCTAGAAGCAAACTATATTAAGTCACAAAACATAGTTTTGAGAAAGACGAATTTAAAGTTCTTTTATGAAGTTATTTCCTAATTACTCGGTTATTTTTAAACCTATGATTCTAATATTTGGTATATGAACAACTTATTTTAAATTTAAATGAAATGTAAATCAGTTTTTTAAAAAAATTATACTAAAATTTGTTCGAGTGACTTTTACAGGACTTAACTTATATTAAGCTTAATTTATATTAAGTCACTATTTATACCAAAATAAACCAAAACCTTTTAAGTCCAATATCTCAAATATGCCAATTTTGGACTTAACATAGTTTGCTTCTAGGGTACAGCTATATAAAAAAATGTATAAAAAAAACAGACAGACAATGTATTAATTCTCATAATGTACTTATTTCTGCAAGAGTAATTACGGTTAATTCAATAATACAAACCAGTTTACTAATCATGTAAATCAGAATACTATTATGTATAACAAACCTTTCTCGGTGTGCTTTTCCAATGACGAAGTTTCTTCGAAAATAATTCATTAAGAACGTACCTGAAAAAAAAAAGAAAATTTTCTGTTAAATACTGTGTTGCTGTTACATGCAAATTTAACTATACAAGGTGAGTCTTAAATAAGTGCAAATATTTTTAGGGGTAGTATATTTCAACCCTAGTTAAAAGTACTGAAAAACTTTAAATACAGAAAGTGTTAATTTTTTAATTCTCCATCTAACAGATAAATAATATATAGGGTGTTCGATTTAAAAAAAACGAAGAAAACTATTTTTTATTTTTGAAAGTTTGGCATTGAATTTTGAACACACTGTACGGTTTAAGATTACGATATTTGTAGCAAAATAAGTACAGAGCCACTACAGCAAATACCTAATACAGTTTTGATTTCAGGACATTTCTTGTATTTTTAATAATTTAAAAAAAAGTCTGAAAAGAACATTTTTTTTATTTATTTATTAATATCTTTCAAACCATCAAAGCATATTTAAAACTATCTTAGGATTATATAAAGTGATCAAAAAGGAAGCCAAAAATGCAATAATATACAGGATGTTCCATTTAAAAAAAATCATCCCGATCCACTCATACTTTTTTGGGCCACCCTGTAGAAGTTAAAATATTTTTCTGAAATAGATCCTAATACATACTTTAGGTTTGTACTTAAATAAAATTTCTTACTTTTTTATTATAGGAGCTACAGATGCCCGACGCACTATTGCCGTACCCTGTATTTACCTACATATCTAAATGTCAAAATGTCTTGACTTTAAGCATTTTTAACTTGGTTGATCTGTCTGATTGATCTGCTGACAGCTTTCATTACTTTATTAATGTGTTGTATTTTAACTTTGAATTGAAGAATGTCTTTTTGACATTCCAGAGTTTGTTAGGTTCCTCTAGAAGATCCCGCTCCAGTTGAACCTGGGATTTGCACAGTCGAGCGATTTTTGTGAGCAGATAACCTATCTGTACCGTTTAGACGTGCATTTTTCGCGTAATGATCAGCGCTTTCATTACCGATAATGCCCACATGGCTAGGGATCCACAATACAGATATATTGGAGCCTAGGCTAGTTGCCCTATGTCGCCAGTCCATGATATGTGCTTCCAAAGGATGTTGGGGGTAAAGTTTTTCTATACATAGTAGAGCAGATAATGAATCCGAGCATATCAGCCAAGAAAAGCCCGAGGACAAGAAACAATATATATTAGAGCCTCCCTCGGAGCCTCCTTAATGGCTAGAAGTTTTGCATTTAATATATCATTGTAGGGATGTAATCGGAATTTACTATGTGAACAAAAGCACAACTGTGGACTCTGTGGACCAAAGCACAACCAGTGTGAACACTTGTTACTGAACCATCAGTATAAATTATGTTTTCAGGATTGTATTTGGATGATATTTCAGCAAATTTGATTCTCATAAATGAGCCAGGTACAGAGCGTTTGTCATGTACTAACAAAGATTTGCATACTACGGGAGGAGGAATA
This sequence comes from Sitophilus oryzae, assembly GCF_002938485.1. Taxonomy (NCBI): domain Eukaryota; kingdom Metazoa; phylum Arthropoda; class Insecta; order Coleoptera; family Curculionidae; genus Sitophilus; species Sitophilus oryzae. Next base: position 77,008 of record NW_022147288.1, on the reverse strand, counting down.
ATCCAAGGCGGTTAAGTTAGGTTAGGTTTGAGGTTTGATTTTTTTTCTTTTTTAAGCGATACTTTAAATGGTACAAACAGTAAAAAAATATTATAGGAAATGTAATATTTCTTTAATATAAGAACAACTAGCGTATACCAGCGACTTCGTTCGCGTTGAATTAATCATTTGTAATGGTGATGATAAAGCAAAGCAAGAATTTCCATTAACATACAAACTGGATAAATTTTTCTCAAATTTATGTCAGCATGAGAAAAAACAATATGGCGATATTATTATATAACTTGGTAATATTTGAGGGGTAGTTTCATCTCTTTGGAATTTGACTTTCGAAAAATCAGTTTGCCAAAAATAAGCTTTTTACGTCAAGCAGTTTAAGCAGAATCGTGGTTAAGAAATTACCCAACTTTTTGGAACACCTTGTATGATTTTTTAAAAAATTTCAAAATATGTAAAAAAAAACAAATAAATTATGCTTGTCCAAACGTTTTCCCGAAAGACTAACCGCTTTTTAAATAAGAATTATTGTAATATTTGAGGGGCGTTTTCACCCTCTTGGAATTTGAGATTCGAGAAACCCCTCCTTATCGCACCTCTACACCCCACAGTCAATCCGTTTGCCAAAAATCAGCTTTAAACGTCAAGCAGTTTAAGCAGAATCGTGATTACTCAATGGTCATATTTTATGAAACACCCTGTATAAATTTAAAAAATCTTAAAATATGTGTAAAACAACAAATAAAATATTTACGTGTTTAAGAGTTTTTCCGAAAAACTCACCGGTTTTTAAATAAAAAATATTTTAATATTTGAGGGATAGTTTCACCCCTTTAGAATTCGAGTTTCGAAAAATCCCTTCTTATCGAACCTCTACACCCTAAAGTCAATCTGTTTTCCAAAAATCAGCTTTTTACGTCAAGCGCTTTAAGCAGGATCGTGATTAATCAATGACCAGATTTTTCGAAACACCCTGCATTTTTAAAAAATCTTAAAATATGTAAAAAAACCAAATAAAATATACGTGTTTAAGCGTTTTTTCAGAAACTTGACTGTTTATTAAATAAAAAACATTGTAATATTTGAGGGGTGGTTTCACCCTCTTGGAACTGGAATTTCGAAAAATCCCTTCTTATCGAACCTCTACACCCTAGAATCAAGCTGTATGCCAAAATTGAGCTTCTTACGTTGAGTGGTTTGAGCTGGATCGTGATTAATCAATATGTCAGTCACTTTTAGTATATGTAGATTTATCAATAGGTAATGGCAGATTTCTAACAATATAATTTATAAAAATAAATTGTGTATAGAAATTTTTGGAACTGCTAAAATATTAAATTCGAATCAGATAAATTCCACTTTCTTAAACTTTTAACCGTGACGGTATTTTTTTCCACAGAATAATTATGTAAGAATAAATAAAATAGTCAATTTTTGTTTTGTTAAAGTGGCAAAAATCTATACACTTTAACTTTGTGTGCTTAATCGGAAACTTTGACCATGATTTGTAAAAGTTACAGGTAACGAATTGAACATAAACATTTTATAGTCAATTTGTACTTATTTTGTCTTACAAATAACCATTACATATGTAAATTGAAAGATTTCCCAATGAAATGAATTATTTTAATTTTCTTGTAGTGGGTCTGTTTGTGCAAACTTTTTAGAATACATATGAGAAAACGTAACTAAAAATCAAAATATTAGTTTTATGTAGATAAGATTAATATTATTTAATCAAATATACCTACTGATGATTTATCGAAGAATTTTTAATCAGAAACAATCAAAAGTAATAGGCGTATTTAATCATAAGTTTGTTATAAATCAATTAGCAATGTTTTTATTTTTGAAAGATCGGAACAAAGCAAACAACTATTCGTTTTTATTTAACTCGGTTATTTAAGATATTATACCGGTGCGAAATAGAGAATGTTGCAAAATTCTAATTAAGTAATTATATAGTACAGGATATCTGTCAGTCAGTTTTCAAGTTAAATTGAATCATTCACTGCGATATTATGCGTTTGTTTGTATGCGTTTTATCACTTGCTTAAGAGTAGTATCAGTGTCTTAACAATTTATTTACTTTTATTACAAAACAAACAAAAGCACAAAAAATTTACAAATAATAAAAAATATCATACAATACAAATCATACAATTCAAAATAATTTACATCATTAAAATTAGATATAGAACATAAGTACATGGACATTGCAGAACACAAAATGGTGTATCAATAAAATTTTACAATAGGAAAATTGTAAGTGGATATAATCATTTAAGAGTTATAAAATATTAAATTCTAGACTTTTAACCGGTGTGTGAGATGATCAAAATTTTAAAATTCAAAATTGTTCATGATTATACATCGACAAAAACGTCGTTTACTGCATATAGGGCTCTCTCCATCAGTAAGTATGATTTCATAGCTTTGTGAAATGCGGGAAAGAATGAAAGCGACTTGATATTCAAAGGCAGATGATTGTACATTTTTTTGGCATTGTACAGTACTGAGCCTTTAACTAGTTCTGAGCTTGGTTTTGGTAGATAAAGATCGTGCTGACATAATAGCAGATATGTGCTAGCAGATTAAGCAAACGGACTCACAAAAATGAATAAGGAAGGAAGAGTCAGTATTTTGAAGTTTTTAAAGAAATTCTGCCAGTGAGTTCGACTGTTCAGTCCCAATAAATATCGAACTGCTCTCTTTTGAAGTTTGAAATTACGATTAAATTTTGTTGCGCAGCAAGTACTCCAGAATGGAAGAGCATAACGAAGATGTGACTCAAAAAGGGCATAATAGGCGATTCTAGAGGTTGATAAGTTAAGTGCCTTAGAAACTGATCTTAGCGCAACGAGCTTAGCTTCTTTGATAAAGCTTCGATGTGCAAGTCCCATTTTAACGAATTGTCTACGACAAGTCCTAAGAATTTCACACAGTCCACGACGTCAATAGTGGTGTTATTAAGTAATAAAGGTTATATGACAAAACTTTAGTTTTTGATAGGTTGAGGCATAGGAGATTAGAATCGCACCATGATTTAATGGTGCGTAAGTCACTGGATATAGTATTATATAGTGCCGTAACATCTGGGCCGCTCCAAGTGAAACTAGTATCGTCCGCAAAGAGGCAGATTTTACCGCTATTGTCTAGATTTGCAATGTCGTTGATAAACACCAGAACCAAAATAGGGTCAAGTACTGAACCCTGAGGGACACCACATTCTATAGGCTTACAAGAAGACATAGACCTATCAATCCTCACAAGCTGCCTTCTGTTGCCAAGATATGACTTAGCCATTCGAGCGGCACTCCGTTCGTGATTTTTTTTAAGGTGAGATAATGAGCGCATGTTATTTGCAGATATACGCAAGCCAGGAAACACTTTGTACGCCAGATTAGAAAAAGTATTTATAAATCTAGAAAATTCGGAATCGACGTCGGTCGAGAGGACAACCCACATAGTTGTTAGACATAGGTGGTGGAAATTTAGAAAATTTTTATCCGAAAAAATACGGCCCAATATGCGCGAGTTATTTTTCATTTGGATTTTGGCAAAAACTTTGTCACAACTGAGTGTACGTTGACTCTACAGTCCACGAATTCCAGATCAAAAGACGACACGACATTGTCTATAGTACGAGAACCAGTTTTTTTTTTATTTATAAAAATTTAGTAGCTAGGAATGATATTGCTTAGAACTTTTCGAATTTTTTTTTGGTACTTAATAAGATAATCTACATGTTTATATTTTAAATTTACTATAAAACATTATAATAAACATTCAGAAGATTATAAAGTATTTAACATGCATGGCTGGTATTGATATAATATGGATGGATACTTTATGTAGATGAAAACAAATTAAACCTAATTGCTTAATTAAATATTAATTAATTACTATTAACCTTAGATGTATTTAGTTGTACAAAACTAATGAAAATTAACGCTTCTAATCTGCATCGGTTTAAACAAAAGAACTTTTTTCAATTAAATGCCATCGATTTTCTAGGTCATTGACAAATTTTTAATTGTCTAGTTCATGGCTGTTATTCTGTAGATATTTTTTGAACCTCCCTCTATTAGTTAAGAAGTTTTGATTTCTCCTTTATCACTTATCATTCATTTTATTTTGCTGACATATCTTCTTTTTGATATACTTAAATCTCCACTACATTCTACGTTTGAAATAATGTTGTTTCGATATAAACTTTTGTTGTGTGTTGTAGTAAATTTCTGTTGTAATTCCAATAATTCAAACTCAGAATGTAAAGTTGGACTTTGGATGCAGCTTTTGGAGTTTGATTGGTGGTTTTCTAATTTTAGTTTTGGTTTCATAGCGTACCTGAGGAGCACTTGAACCACGAAATTCGAACATCAATTAAAACACAAAATTACACTTAGGTCCATTTTCACCAACACAAAATACAATTTAAGTGAACTAAATTTAGACATTTTATAGTTATTTTTTGTAAAAGACGATAAAATGGTATTGTGCTAGGTTGGCGTTGGTTTCTATATAATTTGACAAATAAATAAAGCTGTCTCTTTAGTTGTCAGTTTTGAGTCAATATTTTTTAATTCTCTTTCGTGTCGATTGCTGATTGAATTGGAGTTAGAAACGGCTCAAAACGAAATAAGTAAATTACCAACAGATATTCAGGCTGAGGCGACAAACGTCATATCCAAACTACTTTCATTTAAATCCCGAATAACTTATGAAAAGGAATACAAAAATTTTCAAAAATGGAAACAATTAAAAAACGTGCGAGAAGAAATAAAGTTTTTAACCTATCCTCACTTTTAAAGTATCATTTAATCTATCCTTGCGGTTAAAGTGCTATTTTATCTACTATTTTTGATAGATATAAGGCAATTTTAACAGTTGCTATGAAAAACAATAGCTTTTCTTTATTCCTTCGCTTTTTTGCTTCCGTTAACGCAAGTTGAAAGTTTGAAACTGTGACGGGTTTTGAGAAAGTGGTTTACATACGTTGGCATTTTATCAAAAATACCTTTCCAGATCTATTGTTGTCCTCTTCTGATTCTTAGGTTACATTCTCCAGGCCTATAATTTTCAAAAAGTCTACCAACTTGGAGACTGAACCCTCCATATAGCTCTCTGTCATTCAGAAACTGATGTGTAGAAAATTGAAAATATGTATCTTCAACTGAATACAGGGATATTTATTCGACCATCAGACGGACAAATGATTGTAAATATTTAGTTACTTTATTACTCGACAATGATTTAAGTTAGTTATAGGTAGAAGAAAGAGAAGAATGGGAAAGCAACCGAGTAATGAACACTCAAGAGATATCAGTCGACACAGATGCTTCCACAAAATCAGGGGGCATAGGTATAGGCATCTTCTCAGAGAAACTAGACATCCGACGATCTTTGAGGCTGTCGGATGGCTGTAATCTTCTACAAGCAGAGTTTTACGCCATAAAGGAAGCGGCTAGTTGTATACGAGAGAAAATTGCTGATTGACCAATATAGGGGATATAGTGATATACTCTGACAGCTTGGCCGCTTTAAGAAGCATCACCATGCAATCAGTGCGATCGAAAATTGTGATGGAATGCCGAGAAGCACTGTCCTGGCTGCGTCGGGGCGGGGCTACTCTGTGCTGGGTGCCAAGCCACAGCAATGTGGTGGGCAATCAGGAAGCAGACAGACTCGTCAAAGACGGGGCCGTGGCAGATGACCCACCACTTGTGACGATCAACACACTGAAGGAGGCTATAGGAACTGCCATCAAAGCCTTTAGGGCAAGGTTGTTTGGAGGGACTAGAGGAAGCAGCAGAAGCCAAAACATCAGCGACATCGCCGGGAACTTTGCAAAGAGCTGGAAGTACTTTAACTCAAAGAAAGAATGAGAGGAAGATTTGGTAAAACAATACAGGGGTATCGCAATGGGCCCAAGGCCTCCGAGTGAGGGATCAAATATGATCCCAAACCCCAGCAACCTAACCTAACCTATAGGTAGAAGATGTTTAGAAAATTGGATTAGAATATATTACGTAGAATTAAAAAATGTAATGTAACAACCCCCTGACTACCTTCTATTTTGCAAAAATATGCTGAATCTTTCAACATAACAGGCCTTTTACTTAGTTAAATAGTTGTAAAATAGCTGATTAAGTTTAAAACTAGCCAAATAGTAGCCAGGCCAGTAGAAGCGAAAGATAAATCATGTAAAAAAATAAAAAAACATCCGGATTTTAGTATATTTTACTTCATTCAAAGTCAAATTTAATCACTTGATTAAAGCCATCTATGCACATCATTTTCCAAATATATATATGTTGTTGCTCAAAATTTGTTCGATTGCAAATATTTTGAGGCTTCATATTGAAAACATTCATTTAGTATTCAAGTGATATTCATACAGATCTACATATACAGGGTCGCTGTTATGTATGGAAACGGTCGATTATTAGGTAAAATATAGGAGGTATACCGCAAAAACTTAAATATAAAAGTTATAGGGTTTTTTAAATCGAAATACACACAATGTACCTCAAACCAACCGTTTCCGAGTTATTGACTTTTGAAAATATCACTTAAACAATTTGATTTAATTAACTTCGATGTGTTCAGTTTTATTTAACGATGCCATTCTTCCGAAGCTGTGATACTTAGTAATATTTGACATTAGTTCTCAAGTTAGCATTCATAGATGTATAAAATGAGAGTATATCAAGTCTGGAAATTACAAAATTTTTGTTTAACATTTCAATTCTTCAATTTATGTACATTGTGATTCTTAAAATAATGATGCGATGCTTAAATGATGTTGTGATGCTTAAAATAATTGAAGGAAGAATTGAAATATGCAATAATATACAGGGGGTTAAATTTCATTTAAAAAAAATAAAGTTTGGTATAGCACAACTTTATGACCGACCCTGTATACTTTTTTTAATAGGAATTTAAAAACCCCATTACAACAGTATCACAGTTTGGCAGAATGGCATCATTAAATCAAACCAAACACATCGAAATTAATTAAATCGAATTGTTTAAGTGATATTTTCAAAAGTCCGGAAACTCAGAAACGGTTGGTTTGAAGTAAATTATGTGTATTTCGATTTTTGCTTAGAATTGAAGGGAGAATTGAAATATGTAATAATATACAGGGGGTTAAAAAATGAAACTTTGATGTGCCACTACTTTATGAACGACCCTGTATACTTAAATTTATTACTCGCTAATAGATATTTAAAAATCCTATAACTTTTGTATTTAACTTTCTGCGATACTTTCTATATTTTAATCCACAAGCTTCATGGCATTATTTCATTTCTAAATGTTTGTGATTATTTCCATGAACTGTAATATTAATACAATTTAAGTGCCCTCTTGAGGAATCACTTGAGTTAAAGCTAAATTTATAAAGTACCAACCTTTACACAAATTCCAAAACAAAGTAGCTTCGCTCAGTTAAAAAATAAAATAGACAAGACGTAAATATAAATGTCACTTATTAAACGAGGCCCGAAGTAGCAAAATTCAGGTGGTGGGTTTTCTGCTTTAGGTTGTTCACCCTAAACTGTGTTTAACCGTTTTGTAAAGGAAGCCCTGAAATTAAAAGATTTTTTGGGACGTATGAAAATGTTGTGTTTATTAATAAAACTCAGTCCTTACCAATGAGTTTTCATGAAAATAATCCATAAACAATAAAAAATTTAAAAAAAAAAAAAAAAAAAAACTTAAATATTTTTTTGTTTTTCTAAAACAGAAATTAAGATTTAAATTTTTTAATGGCCAAAAAGCAAAAACAAAAGAAAATTGATAATTTTAATATTCCTTGTTGCCACCTCTAACCCTTGCAAGTTTCCATTCGCGCTGGCATGTTTCTTATTAAATTATCAATGTTGTCTTGGGTATGTTTTCCCATTCTGCTAATGCTGCATCAATAAGCTGTGCAAGATTCCTGGATTGTTTCGACGAGCTCTAACACTTTCAACGTTTTTACATGAGCTAGTTCCACAGGTGTTCGTTAGGGTTTGGATCTGGTAAATAGGCAGGCCAGTTACCTTCCGTTTTAAGACAGTCTCTAGTCACTCTGCTGGTATGGGGAGGTGCACTATCGTACAAGAAGTATAAAATTATCACAATTGCGAGTTCTCAAAAGACTACCGATTGGTTCTAGCACTAAGTCAACATATCTCCGACCCGTTAAAGAGTTTGTTTGGAAATTAAAAATAACAATGGGTTTTCCTCCCTAGTATAACCCTCCCCAAGACATTACAGTTCCTCCTTTATATCTTACAGATTACAGGTACAGATTTGGCGTCTTCCTGGAGCTCTGAAAACCCGAATTCGATGGTTTAATTCTGGTATTTAATTCTTTCATCCGAAAAAAGAACATTTTATCAATTCTCAGTTGTCTAGTTTTGATGCTGAGGGCATCAATTTAGCCGGTCAATTTTATTTTGCCGAGATAACTGTAGGATCCGTAACTCTTCCCTACTGTAAAACCCTCGAGCACCATGGGCGTTTCCGGCATTCACACCTATATAGCTGCTTAAGTTGTCTTTGTGGCTCTGGATGAGAAACGTTGGGATTTATTCTAGCAATTTAGCACAAAGGCGGTCTTGTTGTTCAGTTGTGACTCTTTGGCATTTACGATTTTGTCTGGGCTATCCTGGTGTAATCTAATTCTAAGTACCTTGCATATGTTTTCGATACAACACCCTGATTAACGCCTACTGTCTCTGCTACGTCTCTTTGGAGCATTCCTTGTTCGGTGAGAGCAATAATTCTTCCCCTCTATATATCTGTTAATCCAAGATAAGGCATTTTTTTAATTTTTTTTGGATCGAATGAAGATTACCGGACAATCGTGATTTTACTACTGGAACACAAAATTCAAAAGAAAATAAGGCGGCAGTCGTTTATTCTTTATTATCAGGTTTATTGACAACAAAAAGCCTTATCTTAAAGTTGTATACCAAAGTAACAAGTCTAAATTGGGTGGGTTTCCTGCTACTGTTACTTTAGGTTGTTCACCCTAAACTGTGTTTAACCATTTTGTAATCGAAGTCCTAATATTAAAAGATGTGGTTACTTCTTCAATATTAAATATTATTTGGTTTGTAATATCACAACCAAACTTATATGGAAAATCATCTATTATTTTTCATAATTTTTGAGACGTATGAAAAAATTTTGTGTTTATTAATAAAACTCAGTCCTTACCAATGAGTTTTCTTGAAAAATAATCCATATAGCAATACAAAATTTAATCAGTTCCCAAAATAAAGAAAATGGTGTTTTTTTGTTTTCTAAAACAGAGAGTGAATTTAAATTTTTAATGGCCAAAACACCCAAAACAAAAGAAAATTGATAATTTTAATATTCCTTGTTGCCACCTCTAACCCTTGCAAGCTTCCATTCCTTTAATGTCTCTTATTAAATTCTCAGCGTATGTTGTCTTGGGTATGTTTTCCCATTCTGCTAATGCTGCATCAATAAGATGTGGAAGATTTCCCTAATATGGATTGTTTCGGCGAGCTCTAACCCTTCTTTTGAGCTAGTTTCACAGGTGTTCGTTAGGGTTTGGATCTGGTAAACATGCAGACCAGTTCAAAACTATGACACCTTCTGTTTCAAGACAGTCACTAGGCACTCTGCTGGTATGGGGAGGTGCACTATCGTACAAGAAATTAAAATTATCCCCAATTGCAGCTCTCCAAAGACTAACGATTGGTTCTAGCACCAAATCAACATATCTCCGACCCGTTAAAGTTTGTTTAAGTGGTAACAATGGAGTTTTTGCTCACAATATAATACCTCCCTAGAACATTACAGTTCCTCCTATATATCTTGGTACAGATTTGGCAGCCTGAAGTCTCATTCGTTTTCCTGGAGCTCTGAGAATCCGAATTCGATGGTTTAATTCTGGTCTCATCCGAAAAAAGAACATTTTGCCAATTCTCAGTTGTCTAGTTTTGATGCTGAAGGCATCAATTTAGCCGGTCAATTTTATTTTGCCGAGATAACTGTGAGATACGTAACTCTCTCCTACTGTAAAACTCTCGAGCACGAAGCCTTTTTCTTATGGTTTCAACTGAAACGTTCACACCTGTAGCTGCCAGAAGATGTCTTTGTAGCTCTGGATGAGAAACGTCGGGATTTGTTCTAGCAATTTGGCACACAAGGCCGTCTTGTTGTTCAGTTGTGACTCTTTGACGACTTTGTCTGGGCCTATCCTGGTGTAATCCTAATTCTAAGTACCTTGCATATGTTTTCGATACAACACCCTAATTAACGCCTACTGTCTCTGCTACGTCTCTTTGGAGCATTCCTTGTTCGGTGAGAGCAATAATTCTTCCCCTCTGTATATCTGTTAATAATTTTAAATTTTTTTGGATCGAATGAAAATTACCGGACAATCGTGATTTTACTACTGAACACAAAATTCAAAAGAAAATAAATCGCGGCGGTCGTTTATTCTTTATTATCAGGTTTATTTACAACAAAAGCCTTATCTTAAAGTTGTATACTGGTGTTAATACTTGCAAAATTAGTATTTTAGTCTGGGGACTCTGTAAATTAGTATTATAGTCTGGGACTTAGTATTTTAGTCTGGGACTTTGTATGATATATAATTATGATGAGCTTACCACTTCTACCGTCGCGTCGGTGAAAAATCATACATTGATTTTACCTAGCAAGATAAAAGTCTAATAGATAATAGATAGTGGCGTTTTTAAACAACTACCACTGCGAACGGCAGCTTTTCATCGGTAGAGCAGTCATGGGTTCGTTTGTATTTCACTGGAAGAAACTAATTAAGAACAATAAACAAAAAAGAGATGTGGGCTTGAGCATGTACAGAAAAACACAGTATATTTTAGGTACTTAAAACTAATGACTATATTTATTCGTGTTGAATTCTGATGGTAAATAGCATTGTACAATTTAATAATTATTATAGTGATTATTTGTTGAGTAAAACTATGTATGTAAATAATATTATAATATGTTCTATGAAAAGACTATGAAAAAACACAATGCGTGTAACGTTATAGAATATATAAGAAAAGTAGCATTACACTTTATTTAAATTGTTAAATTTTATGCAGTATTAAATCTGATGTGTTTCAACCTGTAGATTCTAGAATCTATGTCTCCTTATTCATCTGTTAATATGGCGCAATAATAATATCTCCTTAGAAATACTGCGTACAAGGCGTAATATAATGAAGCACAAATGTAAATCACATTGTAACTACTGAATCGACATAAATGTTAATAATCTAACCACTAAAATATAGTCTGTACGATAAATAAATAAAAAAAAAAAAAAAAAAAAAAATACGAAAATGAAAATCTAAAACATAAAAACTAGAACGTAAATCTACACATAGCTGTTCTTTTATGTAATCTTGCTTCAAACAGTAGCAGCGTGAGGTGGTCTCGCATCTGTACTCAGCCATCCAATACAACCAAAGGGGCCAGAATAAGACACCACCAAATTGTTTTGGCTTCGTAACTAACTAGCCTACAGCTGGGAACGAAGCATGGGATTCAAGCTACATCCACGCTGTGGCACTTATATGCAAGAAAAAATCGTTCTTACTGGGGACACTCGTCTACAGTACATCCGTACATAAGATAATGTCCGTACACAAGACACTACCTTGGACACAGTCCGTACCTTGGAAATAGTCCGTACCTTGGACACAGGCCGTACCTTGGACCCTCGAAATACTTTCGAGGGCTCAGCAAAATATCAAAGCCAAATGTCCTTTCTTCCATGCGACATTCTGGAGGACAAAAAAAAGGGACGCCAACGTACCAGCAAAACACAAATACAAGATGGGACATCCGTAACTCTACACTGTAGCCTCGAAATAGCAGCTGGTTCAAATTATACAGCAAGACTTAAATAATCACCATTTCCAAAGCTGGGATGGCAAGGCGTCAAATCAAAAGTGAAGTTAAGCACGGAGAGTTGACAGAAGCGATGTTGACAGCGCGCCTCCACAGAATATTAACAGGGTTGTGTCGAACTATAACAGGGTTGGCGACTGGGGAACGTAAAAATTACGGGTCAAATAATCTATCCGGCCTGAGCGAGAGGGAATCCGGTGATGCCAGACATCATATATTATTTTTTTTTTAAAAAATACATGTAACGAACTAAAAACGTTACAAGAGATTCTATCTGTGGTGTCTATTTACAAAATAAAAAAAAAAAAAAAACGTAATTATTTTTATTTTTTTTTTTTTTTTTTTTTTATCATTTTTAATAAAATAAATTATCAAATAATTTCTTAATTCCAAACCTACATAAACTATTAAGTTGTTTTTAAATTTTTACTGCAATTTTACTAACGACGAAAAATTAAATTTGGGCTCGGATTTCAAGTTGGGAAACTGTCATTTACGAATTTTAACGTTCATTTCCTAATCATTGTTGATACGTTGCGTGTGGCGTCATTGCTTAATAGCTTTTAAATTATATAAAATATATGCACATATACATGCCTTTACTAAGCCTGAATCGGTGAATTTCACAGGCAACTTATAGCAATGTCGTTATATTAAAAAGGAACAACCACTATTAAAAATTATTGTGTCAACTTTTCACAGATTCTCATAAAATGTATTTTTTGCTTATCCAATCGAAGTAGTTCCCGATGCGACACCCTGTTTACATAGAACTTTATCATAGTATAAATATAATAAAATGAGTTATATGATTTCCTTGGCCCTTTCTTGGACAATACCGCAAATTTAAATATATCCATTATTTTCAGATATGAAAACTGAAAGTAAATTTGCTGAGCTCATTGTTACACTGGGCGACAGTTTCGGTTTTGCGGTAATGATTATTGCTTTTAAATCATTACGAAAACTTATTAGTTGATGACAAATTGTTTTGCCATTGTCTTTTTGTTTATTATGTGCTAACATTGTCACCAACCGAGCTGACATATAAATACTCCTTTTTTTACTGATATTTACATTTATTCAAGAACCTACTTATTTGTTCTTGATATTTGTTGATCAGATATATTAGATATTTGTGAAAAGAATGTGCACATTAGTTGCGAAAGTTATGAAAGGATGCCAAATTTTTATTCCCATTCCAGTAATGTTTAAACGGACTTTTATGATCTTCTGGTGAAATCATAATTCGTATTTTATTCGTTTAAACTTTCGTAGTTTTTAATATTATTTTATGTAACATTTTCTTTTTCAATTATGGATGTTTGGTTCATTTTTAGCCGACCGCGACCATACCAATAGGTATGGTAGAATAGTATAATTGCATGGAAGATCCGGCAAAAAAGCAAGTTTTTAATTTCACTCAAAGTTAGTTATTTGGGTCATAAATGCCCTAAATACAAAATATTTTTCACCATGGTGTCTGTCTGTCCGTCTGTATAGTAATTCAAAAGCCGCTAAACCGATTTTTAACCAAATTTTCACAAAAATACTGTGGCATTCGAGAATCTGGCTATTAGTTTTTGGTGGGGTGGGGGGTTGGTAGGGGGGGTATGGGAGGGGTTAAAAATTTAAAATCGTAACTCCAAAAAAAGTAGCTAGCGAAACGCGAAACGCGGTTTTCAACTGAAGAGTAGGAATAATACTTGCAACAAAATTTGTAATAACATCAAAATCAGTCAAAGTCGCAGTTTTGAGATTAAAAAAATTGGAAAATTCCTTTACTTTGAAACTAAAAGAACTGCCTACCAACTTTTTATTAACATATATTTTTATTAACATATTTCTATTTGGGCGGCTATATACGTGCCTCCCGGCGCCAATTTTTTATATAGGGTTGCTTTTTATGTATGGAAACTGTCTATTATTAGGTAAAATATAGGAGGTACGCAAAAAGTTAAATACAAGTTATAGGATTTTGAAATATCTATTAGCGTGTAATAAATTTAAGTATACATGGTCAGTCATAAAGATGCGACGCACAATAAAGTCTCTTTTTTTAAATAGAACCCCCTGTATATTATTGCATATTTCAATTCTTCCCTTCAGTTTTAGGCAAAAATCGAAATCACACAATGTACCTCAAACCAACCGTTTCCGAGTTACATGCTTTTCAAAATAACACTTAAACAATTTGATTTAATTAATTTCGATATGTCCAGTTTTCGTTTAACGATGCCATTCTGCCGAAACTGTGATACCGTTGTAATGGTTTTTAAATGCCTATTGGCTACTAGTAAATTTAAGTATACAGGGGGTCGGTCATAAAGTTGTGGCACATCACAAACTTTTTCTTTAAATGTAATACACAATGTACATAGAATTGAAGAATTGACAATGTTAAAGAAAATTTTGAAAATTTCCAAACTTGATATAATCTCATTTATACATCTATAAATGCCAACGAGGAGACTAATGTAAAATATTAAGTATCACAGTTTCGTGAATACCTCTGAATTAGTAGCTTGAACATATCGAAATTAATTAAATCCAAATTGTTTAAGTCATAGAAAAGTCAGCCAACTCGAAAACGGTTGGTTTGAGAGAATTTGTGTGTTATTTCGATATTTGCTTAGAATTGGAAGGAAGAATTGAAATATGCAATAATATACAGGGAGTTCTATTTAAAAAAATGAAACTTTGATGACAACTTTATGACCGACACCAACATACTTAAATTTATTACTCGCTAATGAAACATTTAAGCTAATCCCTCTAACTTTTGTATTTAACTTTTTGCGGTACCTCTATATTTTACCTAGGGTGATCGTTGCCATACATAACGGCGACCCTGTATATACACGGAAAAAAATCATTTCTATATTCAGAACAATCATACACTTAAAATTTTATTTTTACGCTTTCTTTAAGGATAGTATTCTTTGCATGAGTACAACAAATATTTGGAACTATTTTACTTTTTACTTGCTTTTTTTAAATATAGTTATAGTCTATAGACTTTAAGTAATTTTGAATCTAAAAAAAAGAATAAAATGAAAAAAAAAAAAAAAAAAAAAAAACTTATATTACTATCAAGTGAATAAATCTTTTAGCAATGAAAACTATTATTAAATGAAGTATAAATGCTTTTATATAATAAGTAGTATTCTTAACTTTTTAAAACTTTTACACTTGAAATCGGTGTATTAAGACTAATAAGTATATTATTCTCGGCGCGAGAATAACACCCCATTTCCAAAAGAGTTACTATTCTTATATTAAGTGACCATCCCCAACAGCAACAACGCAAGAGTGCATTCCTGATTTCTATCTTCATTTCATTGGGTTTCTGTTTCTCTTCTGCGACACGAGATGCGCCGGGTAGTTTATATAAAGTTTTTTGTTATCGTTTTCGGACATGGGAGAGATGACGGATTTGATCCTAAAACTACAGGTAATTTTTGGCAATAATCCACCATTGTTGTGATGACGCATTGTGGTTTGAGGTTAGAAGTCTTTTTAGCCTATTGCATTTATTTCTTATACACTGTGGTGGTAGAAACTAGGTGTATGTACGCGTTTGGAATGATTCAGTTGGCATGTGTTTTGCTTAA
>NW_022147288.1:40916-43141 GCF_002938485.1 Sitophilus oryzae | reverse complement strand
AACTCATCATACAGTCTCAGGGTTTTGACAAAAACCAGTATTGGGACGGTTTTACAGAGGCAGGATCTTACTTAGGATAATTGACCGAAGACTTCAGAGGTACTTGACGCCTGAAATACCTCCTGAACAAGCCGGATTAGTGAAAGGAAGAGGCACAAGAGATCAAATATTTAACATACGCCAACTCATAGTGAAATCTCGAGAATTTAGCTCGCCTATATTCTTGACTGCAAGAAGACTACAAGAAGGCTTTCGATTGTGTGAGGTGGAAAAACCTATATGGAGGGTTCTGAGTGAAATGAGAGTTCCGAATCATCTAGTGGTTCTTATTAACAATTTATATGACAATAATACTGCAATTGTCAACCTAGATAACAAAACGTCGGAACCTTTCAAACCTAGAAAAGGGGTACGCCAGGGCTGTATACTGTCACCCAGATTGTTTAATGCCTATGGCGAATACATCATGAGACATGCTTTGGAGGGTGAGGAAGGAGGAATCCTAGTCAACGGTAAAATCCTAAACAACCTCAGGTACGCGGACGATACCACCCTGATAGCGAAAAGTGAAGAAGAAATGGCCCAGTTGTTGGAAAGAGTTACCATCGAAAGCAATAATCTTGGTCTAGAAATAAATACTGATAAAACCAACTCATGCTGATTGATAGAAGTGGTGCGCAGTTCGATTACACAACCTCCCCCCTAATATAGAAAGAGTAGATCAATTTATATACTTAGGGTCTTTAATAACTAATAATGGGGGTTGTGAAGCAGAAATAAGAAGGCGTATAGCAATGGCAAAGACGGCTATGATGAGCCTAAGAAAAATATGGGCAGATAGGAACTTAACTAAAAACACCAAAAAGACACTTGTTCGATCTTTGGTGTTCTCCATATTCCTATACCATGGACTGTAAAAAGCGCTGATAGACGCCGTATAGATGCATTTGAGATGTGGTGCTGGAGGAGAATGCTCCCTATCCCATGGACAGCTCGAAGAACGAATCAGTCAATTCTCGATGAACTCGGCATCACAGATCGATTATCCACTATCTGCCGTAGACGTATCCTGCAATACTTCGGTCATATCACTTGCAGAGGTGAAGACAACCTTGAAAAAATCATGGTACAAGGACATAGCCATAATGTCACGATTCTTCAGACATGAAGAGACGACGACGAAGAAGAAGAAGGCCAGAGGCTAGTTCTCCATCTCCTATATCAGTAATAACAAAATTTATGGCACAAATGGTTGTGGTCTCGGCGCACTCAGTGATGGTGTTTCCCCATTTTCCTCACAGAATCTGCACTCGCTGTGGTTTCTTAGCATCAATCTTCTTCTTAGTCATCCATTTACTCTCGTTTTCCATGTTTGTCGGTCCATTGCTTCAGTTAGTAGAGTTTGTAGTGGTGTATTGGTAATTATCTTAACTTGGTCTACCCATCTAACAGGTGATCTGCCTCTCGGTCGTTTTCCTTCTACCTTTCTATGTACTATTATTTTTTCTAGGTTGTCTCCCTCGCGCTTTGTAGTGTGTACAAAGTATTTCAGTATTCGTCGGTGATATATTGTGTACTAACCTACAACTGCTTAACTGTGGTTAACCTACAACTCCTTTAGTATAGATGCATTTGTGCGTCTCTGTCCATAATATTTGTAACATACGTCGTCGCCAGCATCACCATTTCAAATGCATCTATTCTTCGTTTGTCTGATGTTTTATTCGTCCAGGATCCCGCTCCGTACAGGAAGATTGAGAATATGAAGGATTTTACTAACATGCTTGCTTGAATCTACTAAGGTATCTACCTTTTTATTGCTCAAGTGTTTACTTACACAAAGTTTCGGTCAAATGTATCACTGACCGAAACGTGTAAGTAAAACTAAATAAAGACAATGGAAGTCCGAAATTCTTTTAGTTTCAGTACCGAATCGTTGCCTACCACATTCAAGGAAATATAAAATGCTAGTTTCTTCTCTTAATATTTTATATAACATTTTTATATTAAATTTGTCTAAAAAAATATAATATTAATCTATGTTTAAAATGAGCTGTAATTCTGGGCTGCCTTTCTTGGTAATATTATAAAACTATTTAGTTCAAGAAATATTAGCAATTTGGAACGCAGTTTATACTTCTTTAAGTAGTTTTTGTGCTTCTCTAAATTACATCTAAGTAGAATTATTACCAAATGTCGGTTCGCACAATCAAACAATTTTCTTT
>NW_022147288.1:14344-33204 GCF_002938485.1 Sitophilus oryzae | reverse complement strand
AAGTAATTATAACATGTACACAAAGGAATTTTATATTACTTAATGCAATTTAATTTGCTAATTTACAATATATAATATATACTTATAATAATAAAGTACTTCACTCAACAAAATTTTATCTAGAATTTTCTGAAGTTTGTTAGTTATTTAACTTCTTCAATTTTCAGATACTAAGGTAAATCTTAAATTAAAAGATAAATTTTCTTAGCTTTTAAGGATAAGGTTTTCTTGAAGAAGAAGATATAACTAAGAATTGTGGTCGTCGGAATGGGGAAATTAGCATATCGTTGGTTCAAGATTAATAATCTTAAGCCAGTTTAGCTTTTTTCCGTGTATGTTACGGTTAAAGTCAGATGTCTCGGTAATGTCGACATTAGCCGGTTAATCTCGAGAATACACAGAACATACACACAACAAAACAACCAAAACATAACAAAACCCACACATTAACCTGTTCATGTCGACCATTAAACCGGGACATCGGACTGTTAACCGCCTGAACATATTACTACCATAAAATTCTTAAAAATAGTAAGTGTTGATTATTTAATTTACAAACTACCCGATGTTAGAGGTAGTACTAGCAAGACTTGATGACATTTTTGTTGATAAAATGCGTATTTATAGGTAGAGTAACAATAATTGTAGTCCTCTGATCTCCAGAAGATGTTTTCCAGTTGCTTCCTTTTCACAAAAGGCGAATATAACGTTTCAGTGACATGAAACTTTCCATATGAGCTTTTTCCAATAGTATCATTGCGCTTAGTTACAAAAAAAGCAGACAGAAACGCACAGTTCCAGACCATCGTCTGTCTGACATCGTAAAATATGTTCTGCTAGTTTTTAGGGTTCCGTATCTTTAACAAACGTACCGCTTTTAACTAATTTGACTGCGCGGTATGTATTTAACCTGTGATTTTCTTAATTATAATCAGAGATATAATAACAGGAAAATTTAAAAAAAAAAAAAAAAAAAAAAAATTGCGAAAAAAAACAAATTAGTGAGTGCAAGAGCAATTTATTTTAGCCTACGATAAAATGAAATATGCATTTTGCTGTGAAGATAAAACTCTCTTAAATTCAGCGAAAATCCTGGTTCTCTTGAAAAAATTCGAGCGCTAAATTCTTCTGCTTTAATCTATTTGTCAGTTCAAACCACAGTGCAAGTTATCCTTGTGCTCACTCTACATCTGTATTTGTAAGATAATAAGAAAAATACGCTAGGAAGTAACATTCATTTCAAGACAAAATGTGGCTAAATACTCTTTTGCGATGCTTGTGAAAAAATCGATAACGACCCGCAAAGACGATGACGAAAGGACGGTATATACAATCAGTCCGCAAGGTTCGCGACTTCCAGTCCGTACGTCGCCATTTCATAGGTGTCACCATCATAGTTCGCACGGGTTTTGTTGCTTGGAATTTTTCAAAATTTGCTTATTCTAAAAAAACTCAAAATTTGTTTTTTTTAAACGCATATCGTATAACAACTTAGTGATCTCGTTGTATTAAATTGCATATTCCTCATTTTTTATTGGGCAAATTTAGGATATATGGATTCTTTAAAAGGGATACTTGAAAAAAATTGGAAATTAGAAGCAATTTTATTGCTTATATTTGAAAGCGGAAGAGGACATTTACCCTAATCGGCACTCGTTAGATTATATGCCAATGCGTGGACTATAGATAGGTGAAATGTAAATACAAACTTATCACTGCACGTCATCAATGACACCCTGCGTCGTCTTATGGAGAGCGTTTGCAGGATTCGGTATGTATGATGTCCCCTGCAACAATAAAGTTATTTATTCCCTCGAATTCAGATATCGATTTGTTTATGTCACAATAATTACAAAAAAAAAAAAAAAAAAAAAAAAAAAAATATGTAAAAATTCAAAATTTTTTTTAAAAAGGTTTTCATAAATTTTAAGTTAAGTTTTTTTTTTTTTTTTTTTTTTTTTTTTTTTTTTTTTTTGTTTTTTTTGTAATTATGTAGAGTGACCCCAAAAAATACCAAGGGATGATAATAGACAGAAGCAGAGAAAACTAACTATCGAGAAAAATTATCACTTTACTTGACCTAACATGCCCCCTGACCAGGAAAACCTAAATTTATCAGTAAATAATTAAGGTATAGCCTCGTAAGTATGTGCTGTATATGATTTATAGACTTTTCTTAGAATCCAAAATAAATTTTAATGTGAGTTCAATAGTATTCGCTATTGGTTTAAGAGAAGTGTCTCTTTAATCAAGAAATGTCCCTTTTCAGATCAAGAATTTTGCATGGAATCAAGGAGACAATTGTCTTTCAGCGAAAGAACTTCTTTGCATATTCATTGTTTCTGGGTCAGAGTTGAATATACTTTGGACAGATGAGATTGCTTCTATTTCCTCTAAAGAATTTTTTTTTAAAAGCCATTATGAAAAAGATAGTTAATGCTTTGGTTAAAGAAACGTCGTTCTTGCCCTATTGAAAAGCGCAAATCTTTTGAGTCAAAGTCATATTCATGTTCGACTGTGAGATCCTTTTTTCAGTGAATGAGCCTTACGATATTCTTTATCTGTAAAAATAAAAAAAAAAAAAAAAAATTTTCCAAAAAAAATGAACAATACACATAGATTTTTAACATTTTTTTTTTCGAAAACAAATAAACCTCACCAAAATGTTCGAATCGATAAATATACCACCCCTAAAATACTAGTGTTGCACTTATTATAGACTCACACTGTATATAGAATTTAATAAACCTACCACAAATAAAATTCAATCATGAACTAAACATTTTAAAAGTTTGTGTCTATTAAAAAACCAATAATATTATCTACCACGCCGTCATACAAACTAAGAGACATAAACTTTAAGTCAATCTTCTGAAACCACCTGCAATGAATTAAACCCAGATTTGAGAGAAATATTTAATGTTAAATTTCATTATTTTTAATTACATTTCTCGATACTAATCTCGTCAGTTACGGCACTACTATTAACGGTTTCTTGAAACAAATTAAATTGACTGAATTATACAGATTGTTAGACAAGTTATTCATTCATTAAGATTGCACTTGTAATATTCTCATTCTCTTCAAGAAATCACAAAATGGCGTATAAAATACCAGGTGTTTCAAGTTTATTCTCATCATTCGCATAAGAAAATGACAGAGAGTTGCTTAAATGGGAGCAACAGTTGCCTGTTGCAAAGTTGATAGGTCGCAGTGGACACAGGACCTATATTATTTCCGAAAAATGCTGATTTTTATAATCTTATTTTTGGTGGTGAGCTCGAGTTGGATAGAGGGATTGTAAATGTTGTTAACTTTTCTTGCTTATATCTTGGAAATTATGACTTCTACAGAATTAATTCTTCATACCGTGCTGGCAACTGTCACTTATGGGTCGGCATTTACATGGTGTGGAAGTTAAATGCATAGACTCTATTAAGTCGGTGGTTCCACAGAGCCCGAGTGAGACGAAATGCGACGTCCGACCAACGCAAGGCGGCGCACGTGTGCATGCTTGCTGTTGCGGCTTGCCTCGATACGCCCTTTCCCTATCAAGTAATAAGTAAAATCCACCGATCGCAAACCGGCTATTTTAAAAAGACTTTTTTTTTCAAGGAGATAACTAGATAAAAATCATTATAAAAAAAAAAAAAAAAAAAAAAAAAATGGAATTATAAGGATATCTTATAGGTGTCATTTAAATTTTATAAAAAAAAAAAAAAAAAAAAAAAAAAAAATAATTTTTAAAAACCTCAACTTTTCAACAAAACGCCATAACTCAAGAAACTCTTTAGATATTGAAACTTATTTTTATTTTATATTATTTTATGGATATTTTACAATATTGTTTACTATTAAGAAAAATTCGAATAAAGGTTTGTTTTTTCCATTCAAATAAATTGAAACAAGTCCAATCCATTGCTTTGCTAGAGCATAGCATATTTTCCAGCAATCCGTGTTAATTTCTTATTGATTAAAGATTTTCACATACTGTCTACAAAGAAAATGACGAATGCAGAAATATTAACAAAGTTTTTTTTTTTTTGAAGAAAAACTACAATCAATTATTTCTAATAGATTTCGAGATATCGATTTTTGAATTCAGAGTCCTAATAGCGCCGCAATACCCACTATCGAAGACACTCCACTCATATTCATCTTATTTTTTACAAAAAATTGCAAGTGTTTCTAGCTGCACTTTAAAAAAAATTTAAGTTATAGGAAAATTACAACGGACTACTGTTAATAAATAAACAAATTAAAGTATCACGAAGCGCTAATTAAATCGTGAGCCGAACCGCCATGATAACGTTACACGCTTTCCCTGTAGAACTTCAAGTATCTGACAGAACGGTATGATTGGGGTCTCGACCGATGGTCAACTGCGACAAATCTGCTATATCTCCCATTCCACGTCTCCAGCTTAGCGATGTTGCACAGTTGTCTCGTTATTTCAACGTTGACAACGGTGTTCCCTGTGCCTCTCTGTTGCTTCAGTACTATTATCAAAATCGCATTGTTACACTTCTTACCATACGGAAATGCTCGACCAAGACTACACCTTTGCCAGGCCCCCTTGAGTATAGCAAAGTCAGAGTTGACAAAATTCTCTACAAAATATACTCAGTTGGAAAAAAAATAAATAATTTTTGTTATTTTTCGAAATTTTTTTTTTTGTTTTTATTTTGATTTTCATAAAATTACAGTTAAAAACATTAAGTCTTGATAATGTTGCAAACATAGGTAGCAGATTAATTAGGGGTAAGGACCCCGCAAAAGCCAGTACTTCTTGCTGGTAGAAGATTTAGTCCAAACATAATTTTGTTAAATTTAAAAGTAAAAATATATTTTATTTTGGTTATTTTGGACATAATTGAAAAACGGTTATAGGGAGGGTGCGCACAATAATATTTTGTCTCTTTTATTTTTTTTTTTTTATTATTAAATTAAAGCTATTAAATAAAATGTTGGCTCTTATTTAAAAACAACCATGTAGAGGATAAATGACTTATTTAAGTAAGTTTTCTCTTCTTCAATAAATGTTCCTACATTTATTTCATATCTTCATGCAACATTCATTAATAGAGTTACCTCAAAAAATAGGTAGATTAAATAATTTGAAAAGCATAACCAATTAAATATTATTTTTATTTCAAAAATAGAAATAGTTTGGACGAAGGTTGTAGAAATACACGAAATACTGATTGATATTAGGCGCCTTACAGCCATTTTTAGTATCTAATCTAGAGCAGAAATTGCTCATGAAATGGAAAAACTATATGTTCCATAACGCCTCGGTGTTTAACAATCTCAAATGTTACGTACTAGAGGCTTTTGCATCATTAATCAACTATAGATTGTCTCATAGTTTTGAACTAATTGAATTTCCTATGAATATTTTAGCAGAACCTTAATCTGAATAGTTAAGAACCTCAATAAAACGTGTGTAATACTTTTGCCTACTGACATATGCTGTTAATTTACTATGTTACTCGTTAACTTTACAGTTGTTATTCGATGTATTTAATTCTCTATCCTACAGATTTATTTCTATAATTCTTACTTGAGTTTTTTGTTGAATGAATATGTAGAATAAAAACGGTGGGTATTGTCTAAATAAAAATAATTTACTGTTTCTTTATTAAAATTGCTAATAAGTAAGTCAGTGCTTTTTTATAGATAAAATGTGTTTTTTCTTTGGAACATCCAATTACCCATGTGTTTGAACTGGAATTCTTAAAGAATATATATTCTCAAATTACACTGACCTAATTTTATATCATGCAGATGATGACTGACAGTTTTTGGATCAAGTGAAAATTGGATAACTATATTTTTCAATTAATTATAACGTTTACTTTTTTTTATCTATTTATATAAGAAATCGATCTAGAGTGGTGTTGCTGTGTTGAAAATACTAATTTTTAATCAAGGAGCTTTGGAAAAATAGATTTGATCTTCTAATGTTTTTCGTGTCCTGTCCTGGCCGGTTAAAAGATGCTCAAATCGTATTTTAATCACATCTCTATTTTTCCAAATGGAATGAGTATAGTTCATTAGAATATTTGGAAAAAGCATGTTTTTACGAATAACTTTTATATATATTTTTTATAACTTTTTTTGCCCGAGTTACGACGCTCGAAAGACCAATCCCAATTTCTTCATTGGCTTAGCACTTTTTCGATCATTACGACTTTTCGTGACGTATGTCGCGTGACGCGTGTCGTGACGTTACTCGCTCGTGTGTCACGGGCTTCAATTTTTACTCCCAGGGCGCGTAAAGAAGTTTGAGTTTAAAAACTTTGTTTGAAATGAATGAACTGATTGTAAAGGGAGGAAACTTAAAATAACGGAGATTTTCCGATGTTCATCCGTCCAAATATCAACATCGTTAACGTTCCCTTAACTATTTTTAGCTTAGAGTTTTTTTTTATTCTTTGTGAATCTCAATATAATTACTACCGAGATAGTTGAGTAAGTGTTGTTATAATGAAAACACATAAAGGTGCGTATTCACTATCCGAACGAACGAACGAACATTCGTTGGTTCGTTCGGGACCGAATTTTAGAACCGAACGAACATCTACCCATTCGTTTTTGAACTCTTTTGATGTACCGACTCGAAACGGATGGTCGAGCAAACGAACGAACGAACGGCGGCATGCGTTCGGTTCCCCGTCTAAATATACCGAATTCCATTCGTTCGCTCGTTCGTTTGTTCGGATAGTGAATACGCACCTTAATAAAATATTACAATAACATACTAATATAATAATAATTATAACACATATTGTATAATATACAGGATGGTCCGAATTGTATTCCGGAAACTTCGGCAGCATATTCTGCAGATAAAAATAAGTAAAAAAGTTCGTCTAAATGTATGTCCTAAAACGCTTAGTTTCAGAGATACAGGGTGTAGAAGTTTCATTTTTATTTCGATTTTTTCCAAATAATTTCTGAAGTAACGTCAATATTTGGATGAAAATCGATGTCTGGGAGTTTTTTGACAAGAGAAATTTGGGGGGGGGGATTTTGATATCAATATGAGTCCTACTGGTAGAGGACGCCACCTACATATTTTTTAACTGGTTTGAAGAGTAATAACTTTTCGTCCGTACCCGTTTTTTACGTGAAAAATGTCTCTTGGTAAAAATCGCTAAGAGTAATAGTTTTCGAGATATTTGGAATCGAAATTATCAATACCTGTCATCATTGACATAAATTAAACATGTTGACTAAATAGTTATTAGACCGAAATCATAAATTTACAATGTTTTGTGCCAAAAGTTCAACAGAAACTGTTTTATCATCATTTTGTGCAGAAAAATTTATGATTAATTTAAAAAAATAAAAATTTCCCAAATTTATTATTTCATTGAAATAACTATCTACTCAACGTGTTTATTTTTCGTCAATAATTACATGTATTGTCTATTTCCATTCTAAATATCTTACGAACGGTTGCTCGTTGCGATTTTTACAAAAGAGATATTTTTTACGTAAAAAGTCACAGAGTTGTATAAGTTTTCGCTCGGTAGTTTTATACCGGTACTGACAAAAAGTTATTACGCTTCAAAATAGTTAAAACACATATAGGTGGCGCCCTTTACTAGTAGGAGTCATATTGACACCAAAATCAAATTTCTCATGTCAAAAAACTCCCAGACACCAATTTTCATCCAAATATTGTAGTTATTTCAGAAATTATTTAGAAAAAATCGAAATAAAAATTAAACTTCTACACCCTGTATCTCTGAAAGTAAGCATTTTAGGATATACATTTATACGAACTTTTTTACTTATTTTTATCTGCAGAATATGCTGCCGAAGTATCCGGAATACAGTTCGGACCACCCTGTATATTGATTTGTAGATATTTAGTATAAAATTGGCATCCATTTTTGTCATATTTCCATATTTCTACTAAAAATAAAAATCTAGAAAAAAAATATTCAATCTGGCATTGAGAATTTATCATATTATTGATATTTTATCAACTTAGTAGGCTATGCTTATGGAACTTCTCGACGCTTGCCAAATTTGACAGTTGCCTAGCAACCAGCAGTTTTTTGTTTTAAAACTCAACACCGTTTTCACTAAATTGTACAATATTAGTAATTTACATAATTTATAATGCGTGTTTCGGTATTTATACAAGTTTTATCAGTGTTATAAACTATTTACTTTGAAAAAACGGTGGTGTATTATTGTGTTTTATTAGTGTTTTATCTCACGGAGGCTAAATTTATTTTAATCAAGATAAGAAATTAAGAATAACAATATTTAAGTTTAAAAATTATGTAGGTATAGATAATCTGAGCTGCATAATACAATTTTAAATAAAAAAACTTATTTGAAATGAATTAACCGAATGTAAAGGGGAAAACATACACAGTGTACGCAAAAAAGTCTACATCAAATGAGATCTTTTTCATTACTAGAGATAGGTGAAATTGTGTAACACAGTTGGTTTTTGGTTAACTTCAAACCAAAAATAATGAAGTATACCATCAAAAGCTTAGTTTCCATGTATCCGAATTTCGGGTGTTTTCAGGAAAAACAATATGGTGGCACGAAATTCATAAAAAATTAAAATGTTACCTATAACGATTATCCGTATTTCGACAGTTCTAGTTTTACAGGTAGCTACATAAAATTAAGCAAGAAATTTAGTAGGATTTATATTTGGATACATGAAAACCTTAAATTCAAACTTTTTAAAATACAGAGTGGTCTATTAGTGCGAGGTCCAATATCATCGAAGCTATGAAAAAAGTTTTATACAGTTGTTGCATGGTTTATAAAGGGACATATTCTAAAAATATTTTGTTGTATACAGGGTGTTCCAAAAAATATTATGTAAATAAATGAATTTTTAGTCACAACGGTGTACAGAGTGGTCGAAATTGGTCTGTTTTAACAGAGAAAACCTATTTCCTGACTAGATAGAGCAAAACCGATATAGATGTCATGGGCTCGATTTCTGAGATACTTTTAATTGCGTAAACCGCCTGTTGATATTTTCACTGCCAACAGAGATACGGGGTCTTTTTGAATTTTTTACAATTAAAACAGACTAATTTCGACCAACCTGTAGGGTAGACGCACCATTTGTGGCCATTGACCCTGTTGTAGACACTCCTTTAAAAATCTTAAAAATTAAAGCTTTTTCGCGCCATTGGACAACCGTGCATCTATAATTTTCTAAATGGATATATCCTGCGCCATATCCAATAGAAAATATTCAAATTTGGTGTAAAAGTCGGCCGTTAGACCAAAAAGTAGTACCACATATTTACTAGATGCTGTTTTTTAACCCATTTCTTAAGGATAGCTGGGTAAGTAGAACTCAAATTATTAACAATAATTTTAGGAGGCGAGTATTGGGGTTTAATTTTCTATGATTTTTATAAATATTATACATCTGGCAACTATTTTCTTAATTTATTATATTTAAATAATTAATATTTAGGAATTATTTCTGTGGCCACAAAAGGTGTAATAAAATTTTAATTATGTTCTACTTCTAGCCAGGTTATGGCCAAAAATAGTGCAATCGAAATCTAGTTGTGGCCACATATTATTTAACTTTATAATGTAAGTGCAAACGACGGACAACATAATATGAAGAACATTTTATTTGTTATTATTCATATTTTAATAAATGCTGAATAATAGGACCTAAATATAATAATATCCTAAATAAAATAATTATCGGACAAGATTACCAATCTGAACCTATACCGTCATCAAGTTTTCCTTCAGATGAGAAAACGAATATAGAAAATAATATAGATATAGAACTAAATGGAATAAATATGAACGGATGCAATGAAAATAAAAATTATGAGAATTCAGAGGAAGATGATTCAGGACCAAACCATGCAGGAAAAGAAGACTAGAAATAATTGTGAACCTAAGGATGGTGCCCGGGAAGATGTTAATCTTTAAAAAGAAAGAGGCTACATCAGTCATTACCTATGATAAGTGGATTGAATTAATAAAGGGAAAGGAGAAAAAAACACAAACTGGCAATGAAAGCTTTACAAAAAAGAAAACAACTAAAATAAAATTTAAAGAAAATAAAAGATCTTCCTAGTAGAAATGACAAACAGAAACCAACTCAACGCCAGCTTAAACTTCTGTTTAAGCTAGCTGGCGTTGCATCTGCTGAATTAAATATAGGAAATTTTATTATTTTAAAGTAGGGGAATCAGTTGAATCCAGGAAATATATTACAAATTGGAAATAATGAATATTACAGCTGCGAAATGGTCCAAATCTGCGGCAAATGGAAGTAAAATGACTTGTTTTTGGGTACAAACTGAGGTGATATAACAATGAAAATTAATGAATCTAAAAAGTCAATTCAAAAGTGTATATGTGGTACCTATGAACTAACAAATATTCAAGAATATTCTGATAAATTAATATACTTTGTTTATTGTTCCTTAAATTAGTATTAATATGTACCTAATTTTTATTTAACATTTGTATAACATAGACAAAAAACAAAATAAGGTATTAGGTATCACTTGATTTGTTTTAAGAATTATAGGATTAAACATTATGTTTTTTTATTAAAAATATAAACAATTACCAAATGTCTCTTTTTGTTTTTTTTTAAAGAAATTAATAAATAAAATATAATATTATTTGCTTAAGGTGCGTATTCATTATCCGCATGAACGAACGTACGCTAGTGGTATGGACGGGGACCGCACGATAGGACCGCACGAGAAGACCGGAGGCATTTGTTGGCGAACGCCTTTGATGTACCGACTCAAAACGGATGGTCGAGCGAACGAACGAACGAACGGCCGCATGCGTTCGGTCCCCGTCTAAATATACCGCACTTTCATTCGTTTGTTCGTTCGTTCGTTCGTTCGTTCGTTCGGATAATGAATACGCACCTTTAGTTATCTGCAAAATTCAATAGAGAGAATATTTTTGTGGCCACATTTGGCACAAGGTGGCCACAAATGGGAAAAATCGTGTATTTTCATAAAATGCTTATTTTCTGTTTATTAAGAATACAGATCTTTACAATAAAAGCAGACTTTGAAAGAAAAATGCTTGGAGAAGCACAAAAATTTTGTTTTATCTCCAAAATTAACTACAAATCATTTTTCTGATAAGTCAAACTCTAAAAATCCCTTAACCTGGCCACAACCGGTGCTTCTACCCTACATTTCACTGCACAGTTTTTTTATAGTTTTATTAGGTATTCTTCGACGAGTATATTTCAAGCGTTCTTATGAGCGATCTTATATTTTAAGTGTTAAAAGAATTTAGTGTTATAAGAATATCCTAAAACTAACCTTGTATTTGTAGAGAAGTAAAGTTAACAATGGTAAAGTGACAATTATTGTCATCTCTCGTTTGAATTAATTTCAAATTTTTAGATAAAACAAAGTTAGTCAACAAGATACCAACTAACATACCATATAGTATGTAGTAGGTATCTATATGATTCTTGATTCTCTTAATGCGTAATGGATCTAATGGTAATTTAAATTGTTCTGTTCAATATTCAGTGTCTATATTAATTAAGTAAGTAGGTAATAAGGTTACCGGTCTTCCTTTTCCTTTTTCTTAAACATGTACACGTTTAAATACTTTCAATAAGGAAATAAAACCGGCTCATGAGAGATATATGCAAATTAATTTGATTTGTAAACTGAAAGATTTGTAATTTTTTTTCGCATGTTATTATACTATTATATAATTTTCTTTAAATTGACATAAATGGTTTTCATTAGAAATTCTCAAAATACGAGATTTGTACTAAATAACTAAAAAATAAAGGGTTAATCTTCTGAGGCTTTTCGTTTTTATTTTGTTCATAATTTCCATTTATTTTTATTAGAAATCCCATACTTATGTTAAATAGTTTTATAATCAAATAAATTTTGACTTTGAGAGTTAAGAAGAGTATTTTATTCCTTTGCTTCAATATTTTCTATTTCTATAAGAACCAAAGTTCATGAAAAATATCTGCCAATATTGTCACCTAATAAACCAGCACAAAATGCTGTTTTTTTCTAGTTTTCTTGTCAATTATCTGCCATTGAATCTCTTTTTTATTGCACAAAAACTTGTACTGTCTTAAGGCTTTATCAGCTCATTTACTAATTAGCGTTTGGCACTAAATTTTTTTAAATCAATTAAAAAGATGTATCAAGCATGAAAAAAGTACTATAATAAGAATGTTGAAATTTATAATCTTTTATATTTGACAATAATAACAATATTTGATCGTAATAGCAAATATACAGTATTCTTGAAAAAAGTACAACAGCAGCAAGTTGGCTTGGATCGAAGATATTCGCTATATAATATTACTAGCGTGTACCCGCGACTTCGTTCGCGTCGAATTAATCATTTGTAATGGTGATGATAAAGCAAAGCAAGAATTTCCATTAACATACAAACTGGACAAAATTTTCTTACATTTATGTCAGCATGAGAAAAAACAATATGGCGAATTATTATATAACTTGGTAATATTTGAGTGGTAGTTTAATCTCTTTGGAATTTCACTTTCGAAAAATCCGTTTGCTAAAAATAAGTGTTTTACGTCAAGCAGTTTAAACAGATTCGTAGTTAATCAATTACCTAACTTTTTGGAACACCCTGTATGATTTTTTAAAAAATTACAAAATATGTAAAAAAACAAAATAAATTATGCGTGTCCAGCATTTTCCCGAAAGACTAACCGCTTTTCAAATTACAAATATTGTAATATTTGAGGGACTTCTTCACCCTCTTAGAATTTGAGATTCGAGAAACCCCTCCTTATCGAACCTCTACACCCCACAGTCAATCCGTTGGCCAAAAATCAGCTTTAAACGTCAAGCAGTTTAAGCAGAATCGTGATTACTCAATGGTCATATTTTAGGAAACACCCTGTATAATTTTTTTTTCCTGAAAACTTAACGGTTTTTAAATAAAAAATATTCTAATATTTGAGGGGTGGTTTCACTCCCTTAGAATTCGAGTTTCGAAAAATCCCTTCTTATCAAACCTCTACACCCTAAAGTTAGTCCGTTTTCCAAAAGTCAGCTTTTTACGTCAAGCGCTTTAAGCAGGATCGTGATTAATCAATGACTAGATTTTTCGAAACACCCTGTATACATTTTTAAGAAATCTTAAAATATGTACAAAAACAAAATAAAATATACGTGTTTAAGCGTTTTTCCGGAAACATGACCGTTTTTTAAATAAAAAATATTGTAATATTTGAGGGGTGGGTTCACCCCCTTGGAACTGGAATTTCGAAAAATCCCTTCTTATCGAACCTCTATACCCTAGAATCAACCTGTATGCCAAAATTGAGCTTCTTACGTTGAGTGGTTTGAGCAGGATCGTGATTAATCAGTGAGTCAGTCACTTAAGGATTTTATAAATTAGTATAGATTTTGCCATATAAAATGCAAGTTATTTTCATTCTGAAACCAACTCTGAGGCCGCTTTTTTTTCGATGGCATGGTCATTTTTATTAAACTTATTTTGTCAATTAAATATTAACAAGGAAACGGTATAAGTAAAGAATGAAGTAAAATAAAAATTATTTTAGAAAAACCGCAAAAGCTAATATCATCGTCTAAAAATTCACCGTCTAAATATTAGCTTCATCTAAAAATTCCTTAGACGGAGCTAATATTGACTTAAAAAAATACAATATGTAAAAATACCCTCAGCGATTCAATTAGTATTTTTGGTATTACACCCATATTCGATAGTACTAATGGGATGACCCGGACTCGATCGTACTTCCACATATCCTTAATTTCAAAGCATAAATCAATATATTTGGTAATCTTCTCTCTGTATATGTTTGTGTTAGGTTGTTGTTCGCAAAATCTATGAGCAACACTTCATTTTGTTTTTTCTTCTTCACTACTATATCTGGTCTATTGTGTTCTAGTCTTTTATCTATTATTATAGTTCAGTACATTTCATACTCATTGTTTTCAAGGATTGTAGCAGGTTCGTACTGATAATAATTAACTTTATGCTCTATGAGTTTATACTTCAATGCTAGTTCTTGGTGTATGATCTTTCCCACTTGGTCGTGTCTAAATTTGTAGTCATTCTGTGCTATAGCTTGACATCCTCCGATCACGTGATGTATTGTCTCACTTGCTTTCTTACACCTTCGGCATAAGTCAGACTCAATTCCATCCTAAGATGTATCTTCGGTAGTTATTGGTCTTAACCACTTGATCTTGGATGGCTATAAAAAAACCTTTAGTTTCCGGTTGTAGCTCTCCACGTTTTAACCAATTGTACGACGCTTGTTTATCGACAGTGACTACGTCATTCCGTGTAGAACCTTTTCTTTCCAGTGGGTAAACTTGTCTGCGTCTTCCTCTATGGACCAGGTTTTTTCTTCGTCATTTAGTATTAATGGGGTATGTTTATCTGCTTTTACAATAGCTCTATAGTATTGAGATTCTGCTTGTTTTGAGTAGAAGTATTTCCTTTGGTTTATTATAGTATCTAACAGGTTAGATAGATCTATAAGTCCCCTACCACCTTCTTTCCGTTTGAGTGTAGTTCTTTCTACTGTCGCTTTTGGATGGTGGCATCTATGTTTCGTCATGGCGACATTTGTTTTAGTTTGGATGTCTGTCATTTCTGTTTGTGTCCACTTAACGATTCCAAATGTATATGTTAACAGTGGGATAGCGTATGTATTTATAGGTTTAATCTGATTTTTAGCACTGAGTTTATAGATTTAAGGATCATATTGATGCGTTTGAAATATTTTTCTTTTATTGCTTCTTTTATGTATTTATGTTCAGTGCATTGTTTTTTATGCATTCCTAAGTATTCGATTTTTGGCATGTTGTTGAAACAACTATTATTATTATTAATATATTTTTCTAACAGGTAATAGTATACAATATTTTCTAAATAGCTGCTATTTTAACATATAATTTCTTATACTTTAACAAACCTTGTTCGGCTGTATAAATATGATAATTTTCTATTGAGTATTGTCCAGTTGAAATGTTGCTATTTAAATATTTAAACGAGATATAGCGAGGGCAATACAAAAGGCCTGCTTATAAATAATAAGGCCCGCTGGCCAAGAATAGCCATACCATTAAAATAGATTTATAAACAACCGTTGACAATAAAAGGGAACAGAGCTATACTGAGCAAGAACATCGCGATAACGAGCACTAATATATTTTAAATTATTGTTTATTACATATTACATTTTCAGAGCCTGTATACAGTTATTTTTGATGCCATAGAATAATAAATTAAACATTAATTTATAATATTAAGATCTATTGCAATATTTTTATATCAGGATAATTGGTTAAACATACTATCTCTGTACTACATTGTACTTTAATCTACCGATACTGTGTTATAAAAATAAGGTAATTAAGGGCCTATTTTTTGGTATTTATTATAATTTTGCTATCTTCGGTTTGAAAGGAGATATCAAGATGCGGTTTTCGCTGACTTTTTAAGCTTTTATTACTCTTTACTGTCAGTTAAAATTACATATACTATCGCATTTAATTTTTTTTTGAAAAATCGCGCAATGTTTGTTAAATTGTAAGACAGCGCCCCCTAGCGTCTACATTCGAAAGCTTATTCATTTATTGTTTATACTTGCATAATATAGAGTAGGGAATGCTCTTTTAAACGAACAATCGTTTGTTGGATTCCGTTCGTCCAGTCCGGGGTTATTAATATTTTAAATAAAAACAGATCTACCTTCCCCCACCACTTTATTTGGCAGAATACTGGAAAATCGTTCTAACAAAAAATATTCAAAATTTTTTTTTTATATTATGAAGATATTATTTACAGTACCCGTTATCTAGGAAAAATTCTCTAAAAATTCTATTTTTTCTTAATTTCCATTAGCAGTTTACCGCCTTCTAGCGGGACCTTTTACCGTACTTGAAGAAATTTCCAGCAACTTTCTCATAAACCTCTTTAGTTAATAAATTATTTTTTTCCGTAGTCCCTACGGCTATACTTTTCCGAGATACAGCCGAGAGCTATTTTCTTAATGGGACACCCTGTACAATTGTGCAGATTTTGTCAATTTGAAAAAGAATCGACAGAATTTTTTTTTTCAGTATTTAGGCAATTTGTCTGTTATTAGAGTTGAGTTTTCCCAAAGTCTCTATACCTTTTAAGGATAGGACTGGAGAATTTAACCTACAGATAAGAAGAATACCTATTATACCACAATAGATTTGAAGAGGTCTGCTGAGAAATCTTAATATTATTAATAAAACATTAATTTATAGTGTCTTGCCTGTAATGTTAACGTACAGCCTCGCCACAACAAGTGTCAATTTTTTACTCCTATAAAACAATATACCTATTTCATCTATTTATTTACATTTTTTTTTTTTTTCAAATGGAAACTATACTTTTTTCACTAGTTTGGAATTAGCATTAACTCGATACAATGGTTAATAAGCATTTAAAGTTTTCTATATTATTTACTTTATTTAACCGCCTATTTAAATTTAATTTTTTGATTTCTATATTATATATTTTTTTAAATTGCTTGAATTTTTGGTGAGTGTTATTTCTGTGGAGGTTAAATAATTAACAATACTCTTCCTTCAATTTTGTTGATGAAGTTTTAATTCATTACGATTAATGAGTAACTTACTGCTTGATAATACAATTAGACCATGTAAGACCTCTATCTAAAACCTTGATTAATCTTAATTCGGAACCCAAAACTAATTGAACAGAATCTCACAAAATACTGTTGATATTCCAACATAAATAGACAATAATTGTATACAATGACGATCCTTTTAATTGATCATACTTTGTGCATACTAATAGTAGTCTTGGTCCTGCATTTTGCAGAGGTCTATTCTTGACTTTTTGGCCTTTGCTGCAAGGAATGTTGAATCTTAATACCTATAATCCTTTTTTATATTTTGTTATGTTTCAATAATATTCCTATTTTTAATAGGATTTCATACTTTAAGGTTCTTCTCCCATTGATCTCTCATCTTGTTACTAGTTCGAAGGAATTGACTGCTAATAAAAGTTGCAAACTTATTTCGGTGCACATGTTGGTTAAAGAGTTTAATCTTTTAAATTTCGGTTGGCGACAAATGTTAAAAAGTTGAATATGGTGGGACGTAGATAATGGACTTGTTTATTTCATTTCTTACATTAATTTTGTAAGATGTTTACAACATGCTTAATGTTACTTCTGATAGAATGCCTTACTTGAAACTCACATAAGGGATGATACAATAAATGTTTTTTGAAGTATTTATCCCATAACCGGCTAAAGTTATTAAAGATATCGATACTCCCAAGCTCATCAATATATTGGCTAAGGAGATTGATATCGGGCTTATGTGTAATGAAAAGTTCGAATTCCCGTTTCTTTTTAAAACTGGTTTACCCGATAATATCTAGATCTAGGGTTCGCGCCACTGGTACGCTGCAATTCGTTGAATACGATTCATCTAGATATATTAAATCGCTTGTAGAATATTTGGTGGCAAATTTGTTTACGGAATGGATTCCGATAATATACATAATATGTCGAGACTCGCATATAGGACGCTTCTTATTCTCTTCACTAAGGCTAATTCACTGCAGCTTTTTCTTGACAAGAAAAAGGAAACAGATGGCAGAAATAGGTCCTATAAGGGGATTATGTTCAGCTGTATATAGCCAGAGGTGGAGTTTTCGCCGCCCAGCTTATGTAAACTTGAAAAGTGGAAACTTTTGATCCACCATTTCCTCGAGGAAATTTGTCTCGTGGCATAAGTGGGCATCGGAAAAGTTGCGACGACATTTTGTGTGCATCGCGAAGGATATAAATCATTTGTACTCGTCAGCCGGGAAAATATATTTGAAGTTAATGCAAAATAATGCCGTTCGCTTCAAGGAATTCCGGGAATACGTTTATTTTGTTCCGATGTTCGGTTTTAATGGATCGCAAAATGAGATTTTTCTTTTAGCGACTCAGTATGAGTGAAATATGTTGGCTTTTCTATTTTTGTTGCATAATATAGGAAATTCGCAGTATTTATGACTGTTATATACGTGCAAGAAAAATAGAAATAAATATATCAATTAATTTTTTTAATAACTCCGACATTTAGCGGACAATTCAAATGTCAAAACATTATTGTCAAAAAATTCAGTGTCAATCAATCAAAAATAAAACCCAAACCTTTAGTATTATATCGGACAGTGTAGCCTAGAAAAAACCACAAACTTACTTAGAAGACAGTACCGGATCAAATAGCATTTTTGGTACAATTTTATATAAATGTTCTATAATTGTTTGTCTGTTTTTGACACAAAATGGGAAACGGTTATGCACAGATAGGACATTTTCGGAAATGGCTTTTTTACATGTGTTTCCAATGTGATGGAGCTAGCCGTTTCCTGCAATATTTCAATTATCGGAAAAAAAACTTTTAAAGGAAAGTTTCGAAACGGATTTTCTTCAGCTTGTGTCCAAGATGTTCCCGTTTCAGCAGTCATTGTTTCTAATGGATGAAACAAAATACCAACTAAATAGTATTGTATATGTGTGGATTTCAAAACTGAAACAGCCCTTATCAATGAAAACAACCATCAACAATGTGACCTCTTCCATATTTTTTGTCTTAAAATCTTTATTTTTTAGGTTTTCCTCGCACGAAAAAATGTCTGGGCAGAGCAAATTCATAAGGTAATTAAAAAAACATTAAAAGAACTTTGATTGCACTCATAATACGACCACCAGTACTTTCATATTTATATATATTATATTATTATTTGTTGCTTAACAACAAATACTTTTGTTTGAGATTTGTATTTTTTATGTATTAATCATGGTT
>NW_022147288.1:0-2031 GCF_002938485.1 Sitophilus oryzae | reverse complement strand
GTCCGTACCTTGGACCCTAAAAATATGAAACTATTGTTTAAAATCAAACAAGGTCTAACAAACAAAATGAACCTACCTCGAATTACTTCCGAGGGCTCACTAAATAATAAAGAACATGTGACATTCTTCCATGTGACATTCTGGAGGACAAAAGAAAAGGGACGCCAACGTGCCAGCAAAATACAAATACAAGTTAGGTTGGGACATCCAAAACTCCACCCTAAAAATACGAAGTAATAATAACGAATTAAAAAAGATAATATCTCATTTTTACCTGTAACTTCGAAATAGCAGCTGATTCAAATTATACAGCAAGATTTTTATCATTGCAGTTTATCGAAGCAAGGATTTTTTGATGGTGACAGTCGGATGGTCAAAGCCAAGTGAAGTTAAGCACGGAGAGAGTTGACAGAAGCGATGTTGACAGCGCCTCCACAGAACAGTGAAACGATAGCAGGGTTGCCGACCAGAGAACGCAAAAATTACGCGTCAAATAAACCATCCGGCCTGAACGAGAGGGAATCCGGTGATGATAGGCCCAGACATCATATATTATATGTAAAAAAGACATGTAACGAACTAAAAACGTTACAGTATCAGTGTAAGTCATGCATTGAGATCACGAGGTTTAAAAACAGGATTTAAAGAAATAGTCAATTTATACGACTTTTATTTTATTAAACACTGTTTTTCTAACATATTCTTATCTATATTCCTATCACCAATTATATTGAGATACATGAATTGGAGATTATATATAATTGGTGACTGACTTGCACTGATTGACTTCTGAACCCTCCATATAACTTTCAGTTTCATTGTGACGAGTATTTATTATTCTCTGTCAATATTCTCGAAATTGGTTTGATCTCTTTCTTTCTTCTATAGCATTTTGATCGACTGAAAAATTGGAAAAATCATTTCTTTGGACAAAGTTATCATGGTTTTTCAATTACATATTTTAATATGCAAATTCTAAAAAAATCATAAGCTTAAAAAGTGTTACCAAATTGACATAGACACTTATCATTGGTAAGTCGACATGTCGATATGGTGACTTCTAAGATATTAATATTTCGCTGATTTTTTCAGGATTTGTTCACTAAAGTGATGAAAAAAATAAAATGAAATCATTTTTCCAGTTTCCCAAGAGTCGGAAGTCATCAATTTCATGACTACAGATAAAAGAAAGAGACGAGAGACCAAACCATTTTTAAAAATTTTCGCAGGGGAAAAAATTGACGACTCGTCATAACAGAGAACAAAAGCGAAAGTTACAAAAGTATTTCAATAATTTCACCCATGCGTGGGCTAGCCTATTAATATATCAAGTTCTATTTGTACTATAGATTTCGAAAATTAGCGACTATCCGCTAAATAGGTGCTAATTTTCCAATTTTTAAACAATGTTGTTATCTCCTCTGCAAAGTTGTCAGAAGCCGAGCTATTTGAATTCAATTGATTTCTAAAGAAATACTGCGGAGGTGATAACAATAGAGTTATACGTTATTTCCAAATTAATATCTGAATACCTCTATACTACTATTATAGTTCAGTCATTGGGGATTTTTGCTTGGAAAAAAGTCCGGAAGTTTTGCAACTTTGCAGGTTTATAGGTTTTGGGGTCCCTAACTAAAATCCATAAAATGCACATTTCCAGACTTGCCGCCGGCGCAGCCATCTTGCCAAGATGGCGCCCAAAATCGGTATTTTGTGAATATCTCGAAAACTATGCGTTTTTCGCGAAAATTTGAGGAGAGCAAAATTAAAGAGAATAAAATTTGCTATGAAAAAGATTTTATGAAAATTTTTGCTAAAGCCAACCGTTTAGGCACAAAATCCCTGGAAATTTTACAATTTTGCATAAAATATTATATATTATGTATAGTCGATTTTCCGAAATCAAATGTCGATTAGGGTTCACTAAAACTAGTTTTAGTTTAGTTTCTTCAATTTTGTCATAAAATAGTGGCGTATCATTAATTCGCTCATTAATTTATGAATAATTAATTTTAATTATTGAAAATGTGT
>NW_022147287.1:6087066-6093317 GCF_002938485.1 Sitophilus oryzae | reverse complement strand
CTAATTCTTGTCTAGATTATACGGAAGAATAAGGAACCTTTATATTCTTCCGCAAATATATCCATAGGATTAGATCCATGGGCACTAAGTCAGGCGGCCTCGACGGCCAACGGCTGGGATCTTGGTTAGCTATTCAATTATTCTTGACATTGGCTGTAAAAATTTGCTGATAACTTCAGCGTTCTGAGGCGGTGCGTCATCTTGGAAGGGGTCCGAAGCCTACTAGTTAAAAGTGACGAACTTTTAAAAATTCTGTATTTCAAAGGGGATTATAACAAAATATCAAGTATGCTATATTTTTGGAAACGTAATTTTAAATTCTTTTCAGTTAATTAAAAATATAGAGGGTGTCACAAATAAAAAATTATTTTTTCTGTTGATAACTCTTAAATTATTAATTTTAAAAAAATTATACTTAAACCATTAAATTCTACGTAAAAAGGTGCGTTGGAAATGTTTTCATAGAAATACAAAATTTTCCATAGCAAAAAAGTTACAGCCATTTGTTAAATATGCACATTTTTAAAAAACACCCCGTAACTCCTAAACGGTGACAGATATTGATGTGCGGGTTTCACCATCATGTTTTTGATGAAAATTGAGCTCCAGACACCAATATTAGTTTTCGTCTATATCCTATAGGAAAGGGTGTTTCCATTTAAAAGCGTCGAATTTGACCCACCCTGTACATATGTAGGAAGTATTTTCATGCGTTAATATGATAAAGAGATAAGAATTTTATTTGCTGGGGAAAACAAAACTTAATATTTCGTGTTACATCATTTTTTCAGACACAATAGGGAGATAGCAGCTATTCGTCTTGCAGAAATAATAAATAAAAATATACTTCTGGAGATAGCAACCTTTATTGTTTGAAATTTTGAAAATGGAATTGAATATTACCCAAACAGATTTAGAAATAATCAATTAAATTCAAAAAATATGATATTCATAACCATATATTTATAATATCGTCGGTGTAGAAGCAAAACATACACAAGTCCAAAAACGAAAAATTTTTAATGCATTTTTAAAGAAGAGAAGTAGCAGAATTTTGGGGTTAATGAATATGAAAATAATTTAAAAATTAAACTTATAATTCTTAGAAGATATGGTAGAATCCTTCCATGCTTATCCTAATTCTTATACAACGGTAGTAGACCGAGCTTGGAAAACAGTGCGTGATTTTATTAAATTTTTATTACTTTTCTCCTTATTTTTTTAATTTGTATAAGAATTATGTATTATTTCCTGGAAAATGTTGAAAAAAGAACCGATTAGGTATTATGAAAATACTTGTACAAGTAAGTAATGGGGTTATTTAAACCATTTATAGCACGCCGATGAATTGCTCGTATATAGAGAATTTCGTTTACCCTTTACGGATACTCCGTATTTACAGAATGGATTGACGCAGGGTCGCACTGGCCATATTACATATGTATATAACTATTAGGCCCCAGCCTTCGCGGGCCCCCTTTATAGTTCATTATTTATTCTGAACAATATTTGCTTTTGCATTGCATTATGGCATTTGCATTGCATTGGTTTACCTTGCATTAGGGTAGTTCCCTGATTTCTATACAGGGTGAGTTTTAAATAAGTGCAAAAATTTTCAGGGCTGATAAATCTCGATAAAAGAAACATAATATTTTCTTTTACGGTTTTTCAAATAAATTCAAAACAACCGATTTATATCACTTTTGAAATTTTTGGATTTTCTTTCTTGTAAATTCAATCTA
This sequence comes from Sitophilus oryzae, assembly GCF_002938485.1. NCBI lineage: Eukaryota > Metazoa > Arthropoda > Insecta > Coleoptera > Curculionidae > Sitophilus > Sitophilus oryzae. Next base: position 6,091,575 of record NW_022147287.1, on the reverse strand, counting down.
CTACCTATGTTGCCATATTATAAACAAAGTATGTTATTAAACTAAAAATTAAAAAAATCCTTTTTTTAATTCCAAATTTTTTCTCAATTTTTCAAAAATCGTGTTTCTTGGATCGAAATATACTACCCCTAAAAATATTTGCACTTATTTAAGACTCACCCTGTATATAATAGGGAAAAATTGCAAAATAAAAACACTAGGGAAAAATTGACCAAAACGTAAGGCGAAAAAGTACGCAAAAATATCCACACGGCGCGGCCTCCCCCCTTACATTGCCACCCGAGCCCCTTTGGCCTAGTGCGACCCTGGATCGACGTACTGTACTAAAGAAACATACGAGTAAGAATCCGTGTGTTTGCTTTAGTGTGATCGTAACGGAAATTACGGAGATAGCAGCATTTCGGTGGCTATTTCAGATCACTGGGAGTTAGCAGATATTATTGAGTTAAAATAACAAATTTTCTTTAATGGGAAAAAATTTATTTGCTTTCCCTACTTATAGAGTATTTTTTCTCTTTCTAACGGTATAAAAAAATTACTAACGTAAAAAATGGAGTTAGCAGGTTATCACGTTTCACTGACGATATGGTAAATTTACTAGAGAACAATTTTATCGACATTCCCTGCTACAATATTTCTCTGTCCCTGCCACTGAAGGTATTTGTGAAGCGAAACTTCTTTACGCGCTTTGGGAGTAAAAATTCAAGCCCGTGGCACACGAGCTAGCCTCAGGAAAAGTGGTAACGTTGATTTTTTGATCTTGGAACGTCGTAACTCGGGCCCTATGTAAGCTAGGGGGCTGAAACACGGAGTAAATATAGAGTCTCTTCGAGCTCCATCTTTTCATGAGATTTTGACGACGTTTTGTGTGTTCCATGATCAATAAATCAAGTCAAAAAATCATCCAATTTAAATGAAATTTAGTATGTCGATAGATTGGGCCAAGGCCAACTTTACTGTGTACGACACGTGTCACTGTGACAGTTAGTTTGGACGTAAGAAACGTCAAAGCTGATGACGCCCGATCGCGACCAAATTTGATGGATAGGCTATGTGAGCGACGACGCGACGGTACACAGGGTCCCATCCTGCAAAGTTGGATACGACATTTCGTTTACATCTTCATCAGGGTGGGATTAAGGATTTGTATTGAAGAAAAATGTGGATCGATTTCGGCATAATTGGGGACGGACTACAAGGTGACGCCCGATGACCCTACAGATGACGTTTCCAATAGTAACCCAGCATTCCTGGCAACAAATAAAGTTCCTACTGGCAGCGTTAATACAAATACGATTATACTGTATTAATGTTGATACTGTATTATATTATTAATAAATGCAATATTTATTTTTAAAATGCGACAAAATATGCTAAATTCAGTTAGAAATAAAATTATCTATATACCACGGGAACTAAAAAGTGTTAGGTAATAATCTCAGGCAATTCTTGTCTAGAAACGTTGCCCTCAGAAATTAACACCCTTATAATTCCCTTAATACGTACGTTACTATATTTTTAAAGTATTCATTACATTAGTTTTTTTATCAGACAAGTCTATTAAACACTGTCAAAATTAAAAACCCGTTTTTTTCTTCAAAAAATGAATTTGCCACACAAATACAGATATTATTTATTTACATCCATGTTTACTAGGTACTTACAATACCCCCAAAAGGACTGGAAAAATCAATGGTGTAGAAAATTTTGATGCATCCTTTTTTGGGATACCACCTAGATTAGCGAACTTTATAGAACCAAGACATAGAATTGTGTTTGAAACGGTTTTTGAAGCCATGGTAGATGCAGGTTACAATCCTAAAGAATTCAGAGGTTCAAACATGGGTACGTTGGCGTTATAATTAGTATCAGAAGAAAGATTACTCTTCTGATTTTGCTTCTACATATTATTTGCTCTAATCTGTTTATTTTATTTTGCTTTTATATTATTGTTTTTATTTCGTTTTTATTGCTCCAATCTCTTAAGTGCAAATAAAAAACAAAATATGACGTAAAAATACCGAAGTGAATAATGATATTAAAAAAGGCTTATAAACATTTGTTTTTCTCTGTGTAATTAAATTTCTTTTTAGGTGTTTTTGTTGGCTGTAGCAATTTTGGTGCGGAAGAAATTTACTCTGACGCCGATAACACATTTGGATACTCAGCTTTTGGCTGTGTCATCTCACAATTAGCCAACAGAATATCATTTTGTTTTGATCTGAAAGGACCTAGTTTTACCATAGATACAGCGTGCTCGTCTAGTTTTTATGCGTTAGCAAATGCTGTTAACGCGATTGAGAGTGGTCGAATTGATGCAGCTATTGTAGCAGGTTAGTAGTTTAAGAATTGGATGTTATTGGCTTAGCGCATTTTCCGCCGGTGCTGCCACCATCGGAGAATATCGTAAACAACTAGTATATAGGCTTGGTGCATTTCAGTTGATTTCAGCAAATTCCGACCGCAGCGCTTCAACGGCAGAAATCAGAAATTATCAGTATGTATTTCATGTTGGCGCCGTTATGTTGGTCGCATTAAAATAATATTGAAATCGTGGCTTTGTCATAATATTTAAGTATTTTAGTAAACACTCAGGTACGAAGTTTGTGTGATGTAACGTTGTTTCGGGTAGTAAAACATAAGTGAAAAAGAATTCGAACTAGGCGTCGTGTTGTGTTGTGGCAATTTCAAATATTAATAAAATTGCCAAAAAAATGTTAACGCGTAAAGGAGAGTGTAATTAGGGTGTTGATGGGTGCAATGTCATCCAACAACTCAATTTTTCCGGATATTCTACTCTCCCGAAATAACATTTTATAGCGTCATATTAATTAATTCCGATTTGATCAAGAGCAAAAATGGATTCAATCATTTCGACGAAACAAGTGAGTAAACAAAGTGCTCGTTACACAATCAAAAAATTAAATAGACATATACTATGAGAGGATAAAATATAATTTGCAATATCAATGGTATATTTTTTTAATCGACTAGTGATTAAATATTTTATGAACATCTTCTAAAATTATAATTATTATGTACCTTTAAAAAAAATTGTTATAGAAGAAATAGCCCCGATTATGATCCCACTAGCAAAACCGATTATTAAAACTATGCTTGTTACCGTAGTTGAACTCACCTAAAAAATTGTTTTAGCTGGAATAATAAATTATAATACAAGTTAGACCTTCTGAAGATATCAAAATATTTTCTTTTTTATTTTAATTTTTCATATTTTTATTTTAATTTTTCATATATCTACTCGCTATTTAAACCCGTGTATTTGTATATACTAGTTGTTTACGATATTCTACGATAATGGCAGCCCGGCGGAGAATGCCTGTAATAGTCATTCATTTCTCTATATAAATATAAAAGAAATACAGATCATATAATTATTTTTAGCTGTGAATATAAATTTTTCACCTAATCAAATCAAGTCGTTTAATCTTCTCAACGTACTGTCAAAAGAAGGAAAAAGTAAAGTTTTTTCCGCAGACAGAGATGGTTATGTAAAATCTGAAGCAGTGGTGACAATTTTATTGCAAAAGAAAACTGCATGTCGCAGATTATATGCTACAGTTCTGGGTAAGCTTAACTGGGTAATATAATTTAAAAAAATATTTAGATAAAAACAAAAATGTATGTCAACTTAAGGTGCCGATGTAAACTGCGATGGATATAAGAGTGAAGGAATATCATTTCCATCTAAAGAATTTCAATCAAGCTTAATAAAATCAGTTTTTGAATCGAAGAATTTAAATGTAAACGATGTTGATTATGTTGAAATGCACGGAACAGGTACACTGATTGGAGACAGGGTAGAATGTCAGACAGTTGTTGACTGCTTCCTTCAAAATAGAAATGTAAGTTTTAAATATATTCTTTTAAATTATATTTATTATTATATTTCTGTTTAGAACCCCCTTACTTGTTGGATCTGTTAAATCTAATATGGGACATGCAGAAGTATCAGCTGGACTGTGTTCAATTTCAAAAGTTTTGATTGCTATGGAAACTTGGAATGATATCCTGCCACATATTTGTGATGAATTTAATAACACCCTCCCTGGTAATAAATGGGGATTAAAACTAAGCTATTGTGTGTAGAAGACAAATCGAAACAAAATTCATATTATCCATATCACTTCCCAAAAACATCAAGGGCGCTATTCTCCACACGGCATCGACAATCTTCGGTATCGGTAAGTTACCGATAGCTATCCGTACGTACGACCAATGAGCTTCCCAGCCATATTACATTGCTTGTTTGTCATTAGTTTTAGCTGTCATTTGACATTAGGTACAAATCTAGTGATGAGACTATTGTTTGCCTTTAACTTCTGAAACTTTAATGTTCATATTCTTCCTTGACCGTCGGGATCGTGTCACAACAACGCGTATATGGATTAATCGATTCTTTAGTCGCTTCAAGAACTTATAAATTAAACCAAAACTAAACATCTCCCTAAAATGAAATCCGAACGACACTCTTGGACTACACCCAAA